>NW_009260514.1:230021-233138 GCF_000687185.1 Egretta garzetta | reverse complement strand
AGGGGAGCAGTTGGGTTTGGGGATCCTAAAGGGCTTTTCCAACCCAAACGATTCTGTGATTCTATGATTCCCAGTGACAACCCCCCATCCAGCCAGGGGTACGAATGAAGCCATTGAGCTAAGCACTGGTTAACGGGGCATGGGCTGCTGGGGGGGGAGCGGGGGGTGTTGCAATGAAGGCTGAGCCTGGGGACAAAAAGATTTGGTCTTTTTGGGGAAAACTTTCACCTCAACTGAAAATGGGACTTAGTGGGCTGATGAGAAAGGTGTAGGGGAAACCACTTCAGCTGGTGCCATCGCTCTCTAGGAAGGAGATAAAGCATGCGCACGCACATATATATATATATTTTCCTCTACTGGCACATATATATACAGAGAGAAAAGAGAACGCAGACACACACGTATCAGTATGCATATAGCTATAACTACATAGGAACAGGTATCCAAACCCTTCCCTGTATTTCAGCCTATATTCCTTACCCCCACGCTGCGACCATCTGACCCCGCAGGAGCGACCGGCCCACGGCGGAGGGGTTGGCACCGGCTGCTGGGCTGGTTTCTTGCGCGCCGTTAAAAAGCGAAGGATTTTAGGTGGAAGCGGAGCTGGAAACCTGCCAGGCCCCACTCATGCAGCAGGCACCTGCCGATGCTCCTCGCTCCAGGGAGGAAGGCAAGGGTGGGAATACAGGGAAGGACCCTTTTTGCTACCAAAAGCCACTGGATTTAGGGATCTAGGATCAAACTGTCCCAGGGATTTAGGCACCAGACTTTTTGCTACCAAAAGCCACTGGATTTAGGGATTAGGATCAAACTGTCCCATGGATTTAGGCACCAGCTCTCCAGGAGCTGCAATAAGAGGTTGGTTCACAGCTGTTTCATATTCTGGACCTCAAGTCTGTATATATTCCCTCAAAAATCATTCCCCCCTGGGATGAAAAGCCAGGTTTTTCCCTAGCAAGTGTTTTCTCGGCCCTGCTCCCCTAGGGCCGGGAGGGAGAGGGGGCTTTGGGCGATGGGTACCAACCTTTGCATCGTCTGGGATGCTGCTGGTGCTAGGAAGGACCCATTTCCCCTCTCCCAGCCCCCTCAGCTTGCTCCCCTGCTGCAAAATCACCCCCTTTTCTGCTGGTTTTGAGCTCAAATGGGCTTGTGCCAGAGCTGGGGAACAGGCAGGCAGTTTTCTTGGTGCCAACTAAGTGTTAGACCATGGAACTTCACTCCTGCGACAGAGGCAGAGACGCTGGATGCAAAGGGCAAGGTTATGACTTGGGAACAGTCTTGGTGGAGACAAGGCTGTCCAACATTCTCCCTAAACGCTGTTCTCTTCCCCCAAGCTCGATTCTTGCAATCCAAAACCCAGGTTCTGGAGAACGCCCAAAGCTCGGCAAACGGGCGCACCGACCTGTCACACCCCGCTCCATCAGCCCCCTGCTCCACCGTGCACAACCGAGCAGAAGTGATGGGGAAAAGACCTGACAGGCGGGAGCCCCTCTGCTCTCCTTCATCTGTTTGCTCCCTTTTTCACCCCCAACATGAAGTTTAAAAAGCTGCCGTGGGTCCTCAGCTGGTGCAAACCTGCCTTGATGCAGGGATGCTCCTGGAAGCTAAAGGGGTCCAAGCCCTCTGCAAAATTTACCCTCTTTGGGGTAAAAAAGGGAAAAAAACCACCCGCTCAGCACCTTCACGCAGTCCCTTGGCAGGGAGAGGTCACACCTAGAGCCTCTTAAACACCAAATTATTCGTAGGGAATCCTTAGACAGTGATTTATTCATCAGCCCAATGGTTGTTGCACCCCATGGCCTTCCTGGGGTGAAATATTAATGATAAGCAATTGAAAAAAAAAAATGAGGTGTTTGCTCCTAACTCCAGTTTTTTTTGGCAGCCCCACACACCCCCCCTGGCTCCAGCGGCGCGTGCCCTGAAATAAGGCAGCAAAATTCACCGGTGTAAAACAAAACAACCCACAGAAACCCACCTCTCCTCATCCTTTCCATTAACAAACCCTCTTCCCCCTCCCCGGATCCCACAGGGGAGGACGACGCAGACAGGAGCTGCCAGAAACTTGTCACAACATCCCCAGCACTGCTGCATGAGATGCGGCTCCGCACCCTCAAACGGTCACATCCTGCGTTTTATCGCTGCCTAATGATTGAAACACAGCCCTGCTCCCCTCGAAACTCTGCCGGGCCTCGCTCACCTGCTTTGTCCCAAGAGCAGAGCATACCCAGCTGTCCCAGTAAGGACCAGCAGCCCCAGGGATAGTCCCAAACTGGTTTGTCTTTGCAAAAGTCCTTTTCTAACCTCAGGCAGGTGGAGCTGCTCACCAGATTATCAGCCTCATCCTCCAGGTGCCCAATTAGCCCACAGCTTTGGGAGGCTGCAGCTCCCCTGCTGATGCTGAGGAGCAGATTTTCCTGCTGGTCAGGACCAGATGTGCTGGCCAGGCTGAAAATCTGGGTGAAAAATCTAGGAATTGGGCAGGGAATAGGAAGGAAAAGGATCTTGGTGGCAACCAGGACCCATGATGTTGGGGACCCTGTTTGACCCCAGATCCAGCGCTGGTCACAGCATCCTCCCTGTTCCCTGCTGCTTCACTAAGAAGGTGAAAAGGAGCAATGAAGATGCTGGCCCATTGCTGGAAGGTGCTGGCCCATAGCTGAGGGGTGCCCCATCTTCCCAGCCCCACAGACCACACGCAGGGACAAATTCATGCAGAACCAGGCAGGGCTCTGCAGTACATTCCCCAGGACACACGGCCCTGGAGACAGGACATGGGGCTGTCGGGCACTGGAAGGGGCTGCCCAGGGAAGGGGTCGAGTCCCCACTCCTGGGGGGATTTGAAAGCCAGGCAGACAAGGTGCTGAGGGCCAGGGTTTGGGGGTGGGATGGCAGGGGTAGGGGAGCGGTTGGGCTGGGGGAGCTTAAAGGGCTTTTCCAACCCAAACAATTCTGTGATTCTATGAAAGGTCTGGAGACACTGTCCCCATCCCTATCCTCCTCCATGGGCAGCTGATGGTGGTCACTCCTGGAAGATGCTGGGGTAGATGAGCTGTTTGCACCCATAAAACGGCAAGATGTGCTGCACCCCTTGGAGAGCTGAACCTTGGGGAGCCTCCA
>NW_009260514.1:229412-229994 GCF_000687185.1 Egretta garzetta | reverse complement strand
ATTGTTCCCTCTCCAGCGCCGGCTTTCTTCGCCGGGCTTAGGGAGAAACCCTCCTCTTCATCCTAACGTTACTTGCCCTGATGGCAGCCCATGGCCCTGCTCAGCCCTGCAACCTGCCACCGTCCCCTCCAGCTTGGGGGAAAAGACTTTTAGGCAAAATATTAAAGCTTTCCCTCCCATCAAATCCCACCTGGGACAGAGCTCTGTGCACTGAAAGCCTGAGGAGGGGCTGAAATTTGGGTAGGCAGAGGTTGGCTTTTGCAGGGGGGAGGTTGCACTGGGGGAGCCCCTTGAAATCCCACATCAAACTGGAGCTGCCTCTGGTTTGGACACAGGGACGAGGACTGCCCTCGGCAGCTGCCTGGCCGTGCCCCATCCTCGCTGGTGATGAGAAGGGCAAAATAAGAAATATCTTTTTTGGGGCCAGTAATGACTAATTCTCCTCCGGGAACAAGGAAATAATTATGCGTCTTTCCCAGGGAAGGGATAGCCCTTAATTACAAGGCTGGGCAAACCCTTGGTGTAACCTTCTGAATTTCTCCCCTGCTCAGATGAGCTCCTCACACCTCATTCTCCATCTAC
>NW_009260514.1:224041-229392 GCF_000687185.1 Egretta garzetta | reverse complement strand
CCACCGGCACGACGCAGCCCTTGCTGGGATATCTCCACGGGATTAATTACGCAGAATCATTTAATGCTTTTGGGTTTGATTATGGCTCAATAGCCTCTTAGGGATGCCCCGGTGATGGTACGTGCCCACTCACCCACAAATAAGGAAAGGCAGCTTTTCCCATCGGCAGAAAAACAGGGAATCCTCTGCAGGCTGATGGCACTGGGTCTCTGACCCTGCATGCAACCGGTGCTGCTCCATGACGGCACCCAGGGTTTGGGGTGCAGGTATCCAAATGCTCCCTTCCCTGGCCTTTAATTCCACACACACACACCCCAGAGGGGCACACAAGGGAACACTGTCCCAGAAAAAGCTAAAAAGTCCTGTGTTGCCATCAGTTACAAACCTCATCTTCCCGAGCTTTATATGGTGGTTGTGGCAGGCATGGGGAAACTGAGGCACGGAGGGATCGTTCTGCTGGAGCGGGTGTTCAGCGGGGCTGTGGGAGCTGAGCCCAGGGCCAAAAGGGTGCAAACCCTCCTGGACCACAGCTATGGAGTCGAGGGGCCAAATCCCCAGTGGGGGTAACGTGGGGTATCCCCAGCAAGTCAAGCTGGCCCCCGTATCAGCCATGACTTAGAAGGGGAGTTTTTAGGCTGAATAATGGGAAAGTGCCCTTTAGGAGAAGCCTCTGGTGCCTGGCACGGGCCAGGCTGGCAGCAAGGACCGGCTGCTCGGCTGCCCTGGCAGCCCCATGGGGCCTGATCCTGCTCCAAGCTGCGCCGCACGCTGCCTTTTGGCTGCTCGCTCCCCTCTTGCTGCTCCGCGAAGGATTTGCAGCCTCCGCAGGGAGGCAGGAGCTATAAAACCCCATTTTAATTTCGCTCTCACCAGGGATGGTGAAGGAAACAGAGCTGCAAATCAAACAGCCTCGCTCCACGCCTCCCGCTGCAGGCAAAGAAAAATGCAACAGCCTGGAAAGCCGGAGAGGGCCGGATCCTCCCTCGGTGGGAATCCGTGGAGTCAAGGGGCAGGGATGTCCTGCTCGTTGCAAACCACTGCAGTGCCGCAGCCACCACGGCGAGACCAGCGCTGGCTTCCCTCCCTCCGCACAGGGCATTGAGCAGGGCTGGCCAGGATGCTCCTGGGTTCTTCTGCATGGCCATACTGGTGAGACTGGTCCAGCACCAGGCTCAGGCTTATTTGGATGCAAACAAGATGCCACCAGCTTGAGAACAAGCCCTAATCCCAGCGAGAGGAGACACAGGGTTGTGGGTTTGGTTTTTTTCCCCAATGTGTTTCTCCCCCGCTCCTCCCCTCCAAAAACTGACTCCGATTTACGTCACCTGCTCCCCTTTAGATCTGAAACGGTGTCAAGATCCATCCGCAGGCTGGTGGGAGTCAATCCTGATGGGGAGAAGCTGCCAGGGACAGAAAGGCAAAGAGGATTTTCCCACCCCCCTTTTGCAGCTGAGGTTTTGAACACTTGTTTTTGCCTCGAGGCTGTGATTGAAGCCCTTGAGTCCCCAGAAAAAAAGTGTCTTGCAGGGGGTTGCGTTCTGCTTTCTGCCAGCACCCTTGGGGTAAATGGCTCGGGGGTGAACAGGAGTAGGGAGGGATTTGCAGCATATTCCCCCACTGCTGGAAATCACTGGCATGAACAGTGTTACCTGCGGGAAATCACTCCCTTTCGAGACACGCAGGCTGGGTTACATGACCACCCAGTGCCAGGGATGCCCAAAGCGATGGCAGCTCAGTGGGACTCAGACCCTTTTGAAATCACCCCCTTGCTCAGGCACAGGGACACACAGGCTTGGGGGCAAGCCTAGAGCCAGGACTTACACCCATACACGGGGCCGCAGGACTTACACCCATATACGGGGCCACAGGACTTACACCCACACACGGCGCCGCAGGACTTACACCCATATACGGGGCTGCAGGACTTACACCCATACACAGCACTGCAGGGCTTACACCCATATCCAGGGCTGTGCAGGACTTACACCCATATATGGGGCTGTTCAGGACTTACACCCATACACGGGCCACAGGATTTACACCCATACACGGAGCCATGCAGGCGCCGCAGCATCTCCCGCACCCGGAGACCTGCGACGTGCTCAGGCGCATCAGCAGGGTACCAACGCGTCCTTCCAACGCACCAGCCCTCTGCCACTTCGAAAGACGTGCAAGAAATTAAAAATACCTCTTGCATTGGTGCCAGGTTCATCTCACCGCACCCCGTACGCGCCTGCTTGGTTTCCCCCCAGCCGCCCCAGGACCCTCCCTCCCTCCCCACTTTCTCAACCGCTTTGCCCAGCCCGAAGCAGCCCATCCCTCTGCCGGAGGAATCCTCCCTGCTAAATACAATGTCCCTTGCCAAGATAAAAGCGAAGCTGTGAATAATTCATGTTTCAATCTTTTTTACCACCGTCTGCTGTAAATATTTAAATAGCACCAAGATGTCTAGAGCCGAACTTCGAGAGGATGAACCTGAGCGGAGCCTCCAGCTTGGAGGGCAGCCCCATGGAGGGGGGGGCAAGCTGGGGACAGTACATGGGGAGGGTGGCTGATGCCATGGGGACAGGATGGGACATTTCCTTGGCAGGGAGAAGGGAGCTCCAGGGGAAAAAAATGATTTATGTCTCAGTAAAGAGCGAATGTCCAAGTCTTTCTGCCCTTCTGGCAAAGGGCAGATCAGAAAGCGATGTCTTCGCACCATAGGAAAGAAAAGAAGATTTTATTGCAAAGCATCTCCAAATAACACAGTTCAACTTCCAGCCCTCTCCTTCCCTCTCCTCCACCACCTTCCCCTGCCTCAAAACCTTGGTGGAATTTCACCTGAATTTATAATTGCCACAAAACCGATCAGCAAATCCCTTCTGCTCCGGTCTGCAGCTCCCTGAGCTCTGCTCTTCACCTGGAAAACAAGAAAACAACATCTGACATTAAAATAACGTGCAGCCCCGGTGCAGCCTGGACACGAGGGGCAGCTATGGGGGATGTTGACCCAATCTCTGTTGGGATTGGGAATAGCTCATTGCAGGAATTCGGGATCCTCTCCAGGGACAAACCCCATCCCAACACAGGTTTTATTTTATTTTTATTCACAGTGTGTAGGAGAACAGCGCGTCCCTGGGAAGTTGCTGCATGCGTGAGTGTCTCCTCCTGCTTCAGCATCACTTCGGTATTTTGCAACCTGCATCTTCCCAAGGCTCTGCTTCCAGTCCCCTTTGGGGATGCACTCAGCTGCTGAGACTATAGAAAAGGTCTTAAGGCAATATCTGGCATATTTTGTTCTGCTTTTTCAGCTTTGCAAAAGTGGTTTTAAATGCACTGAGTGCCCTTTGCTCTTGCATGTCTCCCTGTGCCAGCCGGCGCGTGTGAAGAGCTCGTGGTGCTGTCGCTCCTCCTCCCGACGAGGCTCTGGCTGCAAATCCCTTCATCAGCCTCCAGTGAAAAGGCAAAAAAAAAATATCCAGGAGGGGTTTTGCCGCTGGCTCCAGCCCTTGCTCCACACCCCAGTGCTATATCCCAGCCATCGAGCTGTCACCCAGGGAGGGGGGACCAGCCAGCACCAGCAGCTCCCGCTCATGCCATTGCTTTGATCTACAGCGGTGCTGGGGCCACCCTTGGACAAAAAGCAGGTCCAGGGCACCTCCACGAAGCTTGACCCTGTAATCCTTCTTTTAAAGGCAATTTCTGGGCTGGAAACAGCTTTTCCACCTCTGAAGGCTCTTCAGGGGGGTTGTGGTTTTTCCTCCCTAGAACTAGAGTAAATGTAGAGTTTGGGACATCAAAAAATTTTGCAGTTGGAAAATGTGTGTGAGTGCTGCTCTTAAGCCAAGCATTTCCCTCAATTTTAACCTTTTAAAAGCCTTTTCCCAACCAACTTAACATTTGAAGCAAAAGAGATTTTGTTTGCCCAATGGGATGCTTTGAAAACTTCAAATCTTTTTCCTCATCTACATTCCCAAGCCAAGATATGAATCCAAACAGCGCGCTTCCCACAACAACAACAACAACAACAACGGGCATTCGGTCAATGAGTCATCATTTTTCTGTAAAAAAAAAAAAATAACCATTTCCCCATCTCCCTGCTCAGGAATGGCTCTAATCGCTGCACCAGCTCCTGCGGCCAAAGCAGTTGTGGTGGCTCCTGGCCAGATGTGGAGGTTTTCTGGGCGTAGGTGCAGGTTCAGGTGATCTGGGCTGGGTTTACTTCTTACTCCGAGGGCAATGGCAAGATCTGCAGCCTTTTCAACACGGAGGGCTTTGCCTGGTTGGTTTGATTCACCCATCCCTAGAGATTTCAGAGCCTGCGAAGGGCAAGGAGAGCATGTGGATGAGCTAAGCACCAAGGTGCAGGTCGGCTGGGGATGGTTTCCCAGCTCTTGGTTGCTCTCCCCACCTCTGGAAATGAAGAGCGAAGGAAAAGTCCATGCACTGGGGAGATTTTACCTGTCAGTATGGATTGAAGCACTGCGGGGGGGGGATGTCACCCCTTTTCAGCCCAAGGACCACATTGAGTGCAGCAGAGCCCACATGGAGCTCAGATACCCACTCCACGGGACCTTGGATGCTGGCCGGGCTCAAACTGTCCCCCAAGCCCCAGGGCTGATGGGGGGAGCCTGCTGGGCACGGGGGCATCGGCCATGGGGCTTCCTATTGCTGCATGAGAGGTGGGAGCAGGATGGATCCCGTTGGGTGCTGGGTGCTGTTGCTGAGGGTGGCCCAGGTGGCTTCAGAAAAACAGAGAAAGAGAGAGAAAGAGGGCAAAAAAAAAAGAACCCGCCAAGATGAAACCCTTGGCTGATCAATTTTCCGCAGAAGGCTGCTGGAAGGCTGGCGGGTTCACTCTGTACTAAGTGGTTTATAGATTTCCTCTAAATAGGAGGATGGAGCTGCCGGTGCACCACCTCGAGGAGGGCACAAATTCGGCATGGGGGGATGTGGGACAGAGGTGGGGACTGGTGGCTTGGCCCCTTCCTCCCTTCTCCCCCAGCAAGCACATTTAGCAGCAGGCAAGGGGTTAATGGGGGGAGACAACCCAGTAAATGCTCCTTCCCACATGGGATAAAACCACCTTGTGCATAACATCATGAGGTTCAACAAGGCCAAGTGCAAGGTCCTGCCCCTGGATCGGGGTAACCCCCGGTATCCATACGGGCTGGGGGAAGAAAGGATCGAGAGCAGCCCTGCCCAGAGGGACTTGGGGGCACTGACGGATGAAAAGCTGGACATGAGCTGGCAATGTGTGCTGGCAGCCCAGAAGCTGACCCTACCCTGGGCTGCATCAGGAGAAGCGTGGCCAGCGTCGAGGGAGGGGATTCTGCCCCTCTGCTCTGCTCTGGGGAGACCTCACCTGG
>NW_009260514.1:219239-223877 GCF_000687185.1 Egretta garzetta | reverse complement strand
CAGTGAGGGTGGTGAAACCCTGGCAGGGGTTGCCCAGAGCGGTGGTGGAGGCCCCATCCCTGGGAAGATTCCAGGCCAGGTTGGAAGGGGCTGTGAGCAACCTGCTGTGGTTTCAAGGTGTCCCTGCTCCTGCAGGGGGGTTGGGCTGGGTGACCTCTAGGGGTCCCTTCCCACCCAAACCATTCCATGATTCTATGGTTCTATAACCACTAGCAGTGACTTGCTGCAGGGGGACGGGGTTTTTAAAGCACCCACAGGACACCAAGCCCTTTTTTTTTGAGGGTTTGTGTTAAAGGGACTTGCCCAAGGCCTTGTAGGAGGGAGAAAAGGGGCAGAGCATCCTTCCCTGCAGTGCAAGGGGCCAGGCTGACTTGTGGGCATGATCCTGCCTTTATGGACCCCCTCTACCTAGGCCAAATCCCAGCAGTGAGGACCCCAGAGTGGGCGCATCCATCCCACCAACATCTCCTCTTCATCCCACACCAGGGGTCTGGAGTGGGACCCCATGGGTGAGCAAGGATAAATCCAGCCCTATGTCTAAGCAAGGTGGGAAAAAAGGTGAAGGAGAGATTTTTCTGATGCTAAAACACTCCCACCTCATGCCAGGGGAAATGGCACTCTGGTACCATCTAGAAGAGTTTGGAGAAGTTTCCATTTAAGCCAACGATGGTTGGGGGTGAGCGGCCTGGAGTCAGAGGGAAGTGACTAATCAATCCGCTCATCATTTATTTATAAAAACGGCAGATGCGAGCGGGGGCTGAACCTTTTTTTTAGCTACAGTTATCGCGGGAGGATTTTGAAGGAAAAATGGGCAACCGAGGCAAGAGCTTTCAGAGGAAGGTCTTATCTGGAGGGTCTGATCAATAGGGAGAAGAACCATATTAGACTCCTTGTCTCTCCCAAGACCACTGAAAATCTCCCCATCCTTCCCAATGCTTTTATGAACTAAGGAAGGAGCCACCAAAAAGGACTGGCTTTGCTCCAGGCTAGAAGCATCGCCAGGACGCGCTGAGAAGGGCATTCTTCACTCCCAAGACACTTAGGTTCAGCTTGATCTCCCTGCGGATGCCTCATCATGTCCCTTGCAGTGTCTTTTGCTCCTCGTTGGGCATGGAAATCCTCTTGTAGGCAGATCTGGTGGTGAGGACACATCTGTTTGGCTTGGGAGTGTGTAGCCATGAGGCAGTTCCCATGGACATAGCCTTCACTCAATATTAAGAAAGGAGCGAGACGGCAGAAGACGGTAGCCAGCTACAGTTATCGCGGGAGGATTTTGAAGGAAAAATGGGCAACCGAGGCAAGAGCTTTCAGAGGAAGGTCTTATCTGGAGGGTCTGATCAATAGGGAGAAGAACCATATTAGACTCCTTGTCTCTCCCAAGACCACTGAAAATCTCCCCATCCTTCCCAATGCTTTTATGAACTAAGGAAGGAGCCACCAAAAAGGACTGGCTTTGCTCCAGGCTAGAAGCATCGCCAGGACGCGCTGAGAAGGGCATTCTTCACTCCCAAGACACTTAGGTTCAGCTCGATCTCCCTGCGGATGCCTCATCATGTCCCTTGCAGTGTCTTTTGCTCCTCGTTGGGCATGGAAATCCTCTTGTAGGCAGATCTGGTGGTGAGGACACATCTGTTTGGCTTGGGAGTGTGTAGCCATGAGGCAGTTCCCATGGACATAGCCTTCACTCAATATTAAGAAAGCAAGGAATAGAAGATACCCTTAGAAACAACATCTTGTAGCTCCTATGGCATGGAAACACATGCAAAATATTCACTTCCAGGCAGAGTCTGGGCTCTCCCATGGGGCCCAAAGGGATGAGCCTCTCCTCTCCCATGGGACTTGGGTGCCTACACCCTCACCATCACGCCCCCTGCAGCAAAATTTCACCTTCGATGAAGCCAGGAAAGCAGGACCAGGATCTCTAGATATTTTAAGGTCCATTAACTGGCAATGTAAGGCCTGAGAGCCTCATCAGGCACAAAATTGGAGCAAATTCAGGGACATGTGCAGGGTCAGGGCACTGGGGTGGTGGCAGAGGGGTGCTGTGGGGCTCTGGCAGCACTGGGAACCAAAGGCACTCTGAGCTGTGCAGTTGGGGCAGAACCAGCTCAGTAGCACAGAAAAAACAGCACTGAGCTGCCATGGAGCCCTGTTCACCCTCGTAGTGCCAGGGGGCCTTGGTGATCCTCTGGGTTCCTTTTGCAGCACCAGAAACCACTGCTACGAGCCATGATGACTCAAGGATACAAGAAGATGACTTGTATTTGATGTGGGGAAAGAGAGCACCTATGGGAACCCAGAACCCCTTGATTCATCTCCTTGTCTCTCACACATATGGAGGCATCCCCAGGAGCACTTCACGGGGCCTTGTTGCCAAGAGCACCGTCATGGTCAACAGAGTGAAAGAGGATCTCCTCCACATCAGTCATCCAGCTTAATTTAGAGAGCTGTCTTCACGCCAGAAGAGTGATGCCTTAAAAGGACCCATTTCCCTGCATTCGTGGTGAAAGGAGTCAGGGAAACAAGCTCAGATGGACTGTAGGTGCCCGCTGTTGGTGCAAGGCATGCCACTCAGTAGAGCCAGATGAGGTCCCTGCAGCCCTCTATTGTCCCCCAACCCCCTTCCCCCATGCCATCGCCAAGGCTCGTGGCACCCATGGCATTGTGCTGGCTGGCCATTCGACCCGTCTTCACTTGGCAAGAGCTTGCCTTGGGAAATCATCGGCCAAGGCATGAGCGGGCATCGTGCCACCGCAGCAGACGGCAGGAGCGCAGGCAGCCGGGAAAGCACATCCCCAGCACGCCAAAGGCACGCGGCCCAGAAAAGAGCATCCAGAGGGGTCTTCTCTCTTCTCCATAGGCATGAAAGGCACCAGCTGAGAGAGCGGGGGGGCATATCCTTGTGGCTTCACTCTGAAATCATGGATCCAGGTATGGAGCTGGTGAAGGGAAGCAGTTATAGTCACGCAAACCCCACATCTCAGCACTGCTCTGCCTGGGCACGTATCAAAGCCGTCCCATCCCACACAGCTCCTAACTGTGAGGTCTTTCAGGTACTGGTGCCCTGGAAATCTGAGTGGCATCCCTTTGCCCAACAGTGGGCACCTACGGTCCAGCTGAGCTTGTTTCCCTGACTCCTTTCACCACAAATGCAGAAAAATGGGTCTTTTTAAGGCATCACTCTTCTGGCCCCAAGGCAATCGGCTAAATTAAGCCAGGTGAATCATACGGAGGAGTTTCTTTCTGCTGACCGTAACGGGGCTCCCAACACTGAGACTGAATGGAAAGGTCCTCTTGGGGATACCTCCATGGGCATGAGACATCCCCAGGGGACCAGCCTGATGGGGAGCCCAGCTCTAGGGCTCTTCACTCCCAAAGAGCACCAGCACGGTGATAAATCCCTGGCTCCTGGCCACAGGATCAGGCCCTGGGGTCAGCACAGGGCAAGAGGATCATCTCTGCCTGCAGGGAAGTGGGGAGCGGGAGGAGGACGGGGATCGATAGGACGGTCGTCTTCCTGCGCATCAGCAGCCTCTCAGAATATATTTAATACACTAAAACACATTCCCCCAATTTTCTATTTATGGCAAATGAACGTCTAATCCTTGAGCCGCGGGGCTGCAGCTTTGTGCTGAGCCAGCCGTTCTGCTGATGCTGGTGGGGAGGGAGAGGACGAGCCTGCGGGAGCCGCAGAGCACGGCAGAGCCGAATCGAGCCCCTGCCGGGGGGGCTGAGCAAACCCTCTCCCTCCGGCAGAGCCTCCCAGTGCCATCCCATCCTACACAGCACCAAAGCAATGCCAGCCTTGTGGTCAAAGGTGCCTTTGCTTCTCTTTCTGGAGCTGCCAGGGGCTGTTTCCTTCCCGTGGCAACTCCCACCATGGTCAAGGTGCCACCATCCCACTCGGGAACCACTTGAGCTGAACCCCTGAGCTATTTTCCCCTACAGTATCATCACTAAGGCTGAACTAGGGCATGGAGGGGAGGGGATCTGAAACCGGTGCTTGCTGGGATTTAATGGATGCATTTGCATGTCCATGCATAAGGGACTGTGTCCATGCAGATGTCCCATGTTCATGGACGGGTCTGGGTGTGCACATGCTGGGGCACACACCCGCCAACCAATGCAGAGATTTTCCAATGCTAAAGGAGCCAAACAGCAAAGGCAACTAAGACTCCGAATCCTGTACACGGTGGGGGGCTACGTGCAGTGGGGAGCCCCCGGCCAAGGCTGCAAACCCTCCTGCAGCGCCTGACATCAAACCTGGGCTCCTTCCAACGCGGGCTGAAGGTCAGCAGCACCCAGGAGCATTCATGTGGGTTCAGAGCGCGCCCAGGGGCCCCTGAAATGAGGCACAGGCACCAGCTGCCTTTGGGCTGGGCTTTTGCTGTTTTCAGAGCAGTGTTTTGCCTGAGCCGGTGCACGAGGCCAGCTCAGCTTCAGCCGCTCCTCCCTGCCCAGGGACGCTGCGGGCAGCGCGAAGGCAAGGACAGACCTTCCCGGAGGAGGCTGCTCTGCCCGATGCTGCCAGGATGGAGCTCCTGCTGCTTCCGAGATGGTCCCCGGGGCCTGGAGCCCGAGCTTGCACCCGCATCGGCAGGGCTATGGCAGAGCTGACGTTACCTGCCTGGCCCCCAG
>NW_009260514.1:204600-219226 GCF_000687185.1 Egretta garzetta | reverse complement strand
AAGAGCGGAGGGGAATTTGTACCGCAGAGCCCCGCCAGGGAGCTCTTGCAATGCCCTTTCTCTCTGTCCTTGCACAGCCTGTGCAGAGCAAAGCCCTGCGGGGGGGGCAGACCGAAACCATGGGGGTGTCTCCCCCTCCCAGGGTCCTCGCATCCCTTCCCACTGTGGGAAAGCTGGTGCAAATGGGCAAAACCACTGAGATTTTTCGCATCGGTCTGCGGCATTTATTGCAGGTGGAATGGGAATGATGCTGTCAGAGTGGCTGGGAGCTGAGCAGAGGAGGCCCTTGCCCTGCACGCAGCAAAGCTGCACCGGGAGCGTCCGCAGAGGACCAAGGCCTGGGCTGCTCCACTGCAATCACTGCAGACGGTCGAGGCATCTGAATCTCTTCTTTCCTAAAGCACTTTAGAGCTACTAATGAAAAGCACTGTGTAAGAGCCACGTAACATCATCATCAGAATAATAATAGTTACTATCAATGCCTGCCTGCCTCTTGCCAGCCTTATTGGATGCCACAAGCTTTTTTTTTTTTGTCCTTAAGGGTTTCAGGGCATTACAGTAACCTAAAATCTTTAAAAACATTTGTGAGTAAAGTGCTTTGGGCTGCCTGGCTAGCAGATGTTATACAAGCGCAGGGCGTTCTTCCAATTTGATGGAGGTCCTTCAGGGTTAAATTCTCTTTCTGCCTTTTAAAGAGTGGAAATAACCAGCACAGGAATGCTCAGGAGTGTGGATTGGACTAGCCTGGAAGTGGAAGAAGGTGCAACCATCTGGACCCCCCCCTTGCAGTTGCTGGAGGGAGGCCAACAGCCAAGGGGAGCCCCATCCCTCCCGCCCGCGGAGGCGCCAGTCACCCCTGAGCGCAGACGGAGCCCCAGGTCACCCCGGCAGACCAGGCTGCTTGGGTTTAGAGAGCTGAAGCTGGAGAAAGAGCATCCAGCCCTGCTTCTTTCCCCTGGGCCTGCCCAGCCCTCCCATGGGGATAAAACACGAGGTTTGGAGCAAAGCCCTTCCACCGTGCAGTGCTGGCAGGGGGCAGGGAGCGGCCACAACAAAATGCGAAGGCAGGCGCCACAGTCCATCATTCCTCTGCCCTTCCCAGCCTGGTTTGGGGCTCCCCAGCACCCAGGAGCTTTCTCAAAGATCTCACCCAACCTCATGGACCCAGGTCCAGCCTCCCTCACCTTCCTCTCCAGCAGCTACAGCATAGAAGGCTACTGCCCTGGAAAGGGTGGTGCCCTTTCCAGATGGGATTCAGCTGCCTGCAGGCAGCCGCTTGGGGATGAGAGGAATTGCCCGCCCAGAGATCAGCAAACACCTTCATTTGCTCAGAGAGTGCTCACCCAAGCTGGTCCCTACGGCATCCCTGGGGACACAGACGATGGGTGGGACCTCACCATGGCCACGTCATCTCCAAGGTCCTCCCCAGGGATGACTTGGGAGTTTAGTTGGTCCATCCAGCTGATCCTTTTGTAAACTCGGACGGCGCGGGGCTGTATCTGCCGTTGCCTCCTTCTACAACCCAGAAATTTATTCTCCACGGCGCCCAAGCTGGTGAGCTGGGAGATAAAAATGCTCTTTCTGCCCAGGATTTCTGCAGCTGCCTCTGAGCATTCACAGCCACTTTCTAGTTATTAAGGCTCAGCTATGAAGAACTGTGTTCCTTCGGCAGAGATTTGCCTTTAATTAGCCAAGGATAAAGGGACGGTGGAAGACAACCCCACGCCTAAGCGGGAAAGGCTACGCTCTCAAACCATGTGCCGTCGGCATTTTTTTGCAAGGCAGGGAGCAGGTGCCTGGCAGAATAGATTTGTTCTGCTTCCCTTGCCCGCCCTCCACCTTCAACTCTCACTGGATAAAAAACATGTCCTTGGGGCCTGATCCTGCCCGGTGCCTGCGGAGCAGAGAGGCGACCGCGGGAGGGAGGTTGGGGCGGGCGGGGAGGCAGCGGGTGGATTGTGCCCAGCTGATCTCCATGTGGATGCAAGGAACCGTGATGACCTTGGCATCTCCAGCTCCCCAAACGCTAGCGCTGCTCTTGCCGGGAGCTGATTTTGGTGGCATTAAAGCAGCAGCAAAACAAACTCCCCAGGTTCTCGCCAGCCCTGGGCTTTCTCTGTTAACTCTGAGGCCGTGGTGCCCAGTCTTCTTGGGACCCTACAAACCCAGCAAGCCATCCTTCAAACCAGTAACCTCCCAAAGACTCACCTGCAGAGCATCGCGTGGTCCGGGCGTGGATCAATGCCCCCATCTCCTGAGCCCACCGGGGCAGTGCGAAGGCTTCTCCCCAACGACAGCAAAGCCACAGAGAGCAGGAGGGGGGGGCAAACCCTCTGCTGAGCCTTCGGTACATCTCCCAGGCACCCTAGACGCAGCTTCACCCAGCATTTTTAAGAATAAAAAGCTGAGGGTGTCTCACCATGGCTCTTTCTGGATCTCCCCAGCACAGAGAGGCACGGGGCAAGGCGATGTCCAAGCAGGACCTCAGCGTCCGCGGCTGAGAAAGGCAGCTGGGCACCCGTCTCCCCCGTGAAATCAGGGTGATGTTGGAGCAAGGGGCCTAAATATTGAGGTAGCTCTAAATATTTGGGTAGAGCTGGCTTTAATCCTTGGATCCCACCTCGTTATTTCATCTGCCCTAATGCTCTGTAGATCCAGGACCCCAGCAGACTCAGTTCTGCATCTGTGAAAGCGTAGATCTATGTTTCTTTAATGCACCCAGATATTGCTCTCGTTTGCCTACAGCTCCCCTTCTCCTGGCCCGTACGCCGTGCCGGGGTGCGGATGAGAGCACTGCTCCCAGGAATAGGTTTTTCAACACCCAGCACAAATGCAAAGGAGGGACAAGAAGGAGGAAGAGAAAGTGGGAAGGAGAAAGAGGGACCTGGCCTGATTTCCAGAGCCGCGGGATGAATGTGCCTCTCGGCGAGAGCTGTGCAAGCACCGAACCTTTGCCTAGAGGTTACCTAAAGATAGGCTGCGGGGGCCCCACTTCGCACGCCCACCCTTTGCAAATTTTTTGCACCCAGCTGCTTGGTTAAGGCATCGGTGAAGTGATGGTGCTGCAGCAGCGATGGTTCCACCCTGCACCAGCTCCCGCCCGAGCCCCAGCGCCCCGGGCACCCTCAGAGCATCACCGGGAGGGCGGCAGCGTCCCGGGTACGGGATCGTTTTCCCTTCCCCACTCTCAGCATCTTACTTAATGGCCTCTTTGCAGCTCCGGCCCGGGAGGTGCTTTCAGGATCCAAGTGCCCACTTTGCCAAATGGAAGCAAACTCTCTACCAGGCAGCCAGGAAGGCTAAAAATTCCTGCTTGTCCCTGGGGCACACACGATGGGCTGTAATGGGCTTTGAGCATCTTGAGCTTTCCAGGACAAGCAACAGCGGTGGCGCTTTCTCAGCACTTGAATCTTTTTCTTCCTCGATGTAAACAAGCAGGATTTTGAGGGCTTGAGCCCCCAGGCAGCAAGAGGAGCTTTTGCAAAAGCATGCAGCGTGGTCCTCCCCGCCCCGACGAGCATCACTGCGCCACCTTGGAGACCTCTTTAATTTATGAGCCAGGGCGGATCTGCGAGGGGTTTCGTGGGGTTTCGCCTGGCAGAGAGGCATCACTCAGCGCAGAAAGTGGAGGAAAGTAGGTCATTTAGCGCAGGCGTAACCAGCCAGGATCAGCCGTAACTCAGCGGGGATCAGCCGCTCGCCGCAGTCGGGATCACAGGCTGGGAGCTGCCGACGGCGGGGCCGAAAGGGCTGCCCCAAGGCGGGGAGGTCTCTGTCTTGGACGGTGTAATTCCTCCATCCCTCTCCTTGGCTCTTTGAATGGTGTAAAAGCACAAGCAGCTGGGCTGGCAGGAGGATGCGACACCCCTGACGGCATCTCCTGCGTCCTCCGAGCAGGGCTGGGATGGTGAGCAGGCTGATAGATGGGCGACTTAAAATAATGACTGTGTCTGCCTCGCAGTCGCCTCCTGCCCATCGCTTTGGAGAGCCTGTGCGGAGCAGGCTCTGTTCTGCAAACTCCTTGTACCGCTCTGTGTTTAGGTATTCATGAGCCCACAAGGCAACAGGACACAGATAAGGGAAGGGTTTGGCATCTGCCGAATCTGGAGCTTCTCCTGAGCTTGGAAATGGGGCTGAGGAACACAAACTGGGCCAGTTTGGGGATTGCTTCCACTCAGCATTAGAGCAGATGCTGTGACATTTCGCTCAGGATGCGTTGCTCATAAATACTTACGTTACTTTCTGTGTGCTCCAATGGTTTTCCACACTTAAATGTTCAGAACTGGCTCCTCTTAAATACCTCCCCTCCTCCTAACATCCATCCACGGGTTCAGCCACCCATTTTTGCTGTCCCAACCCTGAGCTAAGCTTTGTAATTCCTTGGAGACAGCTTAGCCAGCTGTGTTACAGATGGGGAAACTGAGGCATGGAATGGGATATGATGTCCCCTGCATCACACAGTGGCCTTGCTGGCACAAGTGATGCTTGAACCCAAGGACTCTGACTTTGAGCCCACACCAGGGGTTCCTCCATGACCAGTACGAGGGGATTCTGGAGTTGCTGGGATGGAGGTCTAGCACTGCTGTGCCAGCCCTTGGGTTACAAGGTGGTGCCACTTCCTAGAGCTGAGCAGGACCGATCCGTGCATGGGAGAAGGATCTCCTCTCCTTACATTTCCCTCTCCATCCCACCAGCACGGAGGAGGCGGGCTACCTTGGCTCTGCCCTGCAAGAAGGGGAGCCTGGAGCAGCGGCGTTGCCTGTGAAAGCCACCGAGCAAATGGGCAAACCCCAAGCCACAAGTGCCGAGTGCCCCCAACACCTTCCTGGCCCTTTGCTGCCCCAAGACACTCATAGGAGAGGAGGAGACAAAACAGCAGGAGAAAACACAGCTCTGGCTGCTCCCACAAGAGGAGCCAAAGCCATCCCAGGGGAGTCCATCCCCGTTCCCTGCCAGAGATCCCACTAGGAGACATCTCTGGGAACACAAGGTTTGTACCCCACAGAGGACATGTTGCTAGCAACGTCCCTGCCTGTTTGCTTCTCCCTCTTCCAAGAGGGATCAGCAGTGTAAGAAAATACCCATTGGGTGCCCATGAGGTTTCCCAAGAGCAGGTTTATCCCCCAGCACCACCACTTCCCCATTACCTGCACAGACATGACCAATATCCAGGTTGGTGGAGTGGGGGATGATGGGGAAGGTGGGCTTGACCCCAGCTCCAGCCCCTTCCCCTCCACCTGCCTTGCTGCTGGAGCTTGTTTGGAGCAAACACCATGAGGGTTCACGCACAGACCATGCAGTGTGTCCATCCTCACCCGTGCCCATCAGCTCCTCCCAGGGGGCTTCCCCCTCTGACAGCCCCTGCAGACCAGCTGACGGTGGAGCATAAACGGTTTTTTCCACAGTTCAGGCTGTTTCTTTCTTTTCTTACAGGAGGTTTCGAGGTACAGAAGAAAAATACCCATTCGACCAAGATTACAGTTGCTTGTCTTCTTCTTCCCCACCCTCCACAGAACTGATATCAAAATAACTCCTCAATAATATACATATTTATTTTCTCTTAATTAGTGCCGATATTTACAAAAATTGTGATACTCTGTGAAGAATAAATTATATACACTCATGATAAACCAGACAGCAAATGCTCATTTGGAATACGTATGTACACAGATCTGTATACCTATATACAACGGTCAGCCTTATTGACTCGGGTGCCTCCCAGCCCATCGATCCACCCCACCCCCAGGACACCCCCGCGTCGTCAATAAGAGCGGTAACGTCTATACACACTGTGCAATTCGGATACAGCTGGTGTCTAAATTTTTGTCTAGCAAATGCATGGTTAAATGACTTGAAATTCCCACAGGTCCTCCTTTAACAGTTTACAGGCCTCTCTCCATTCCTGGTCCCATTTCTCCCGTAACCATGGAAACAAAAGGTTCAGCTCCAGCATCCTTAGGATGAGTCCTTCTTGGATTTCCTCTTCCTATCGATTCGCTCAAATTAGGCACCACACGTGGGGTTGATCCAATACCCAATTTTTCCCCTTGCGCTTTGGCATGTGACATTGGAGGACACGAGCGCAACCAGGGAGCAAGCGCAAACGGGTAATTGCAGTCTTATAGGCAGCAGAAAAATTAAAAAAACAAACAAAAACCAAAGAAACCCAAAACACCAAACCCCAAAAGATCAACACCAAGCTCAGGACAGCCAGGCAGGGCTGGGGAGGGGATGTGGTCCCCTCAAGGGGCCACAGGCGTGGACCTTGCGTGGTTACATGATGTCCAGCAGCTCCTGCAAGCCAAACCATCCTCCTCCCAGAGGAAAAACATGGATAAGGAATTTATCTCTCATCACATACAGTGGGGATAGGGGATCTCATCCCTGGGTGTAAATCAGTGCTGTGCTCTCAGGGATGATTTACCCCGCCGGCGGCTGGTCCCTGTCCCCCACAGTGGGATGTGGCAGGAGCAGGGGAGCTGTTTCTGAGAAGGGGGGTGGCGAAATTTGGGCAGCCAAATGCAGTAACAGCACAGGGAGACCAAGGCCATGGGGTGCCGCTCACACGGGGCTGGGGAAGGGCAGTGCTTTGGCCGGAGGCTGGTGCATGGGGGGAGGACCCCCCCCACTGGGGCTCCTGGTGAGGGGCAGCAGCCGGTCCCTGATGGGGAGGGACCGAGGGATGCGCTGGACATGGAGGAGGCTGAACGCTGCCACAGCCTTTTTTTGGGTGCAAAACAAAATGGTTTGGGCTGAGTCCTCCTCTCCTGGCCCCTCAGCCCCTTTCGCCCTAGCGGCACGCTGACCAGTTCCCGCTGACAGAAGAAACCACTGAGACCCCCTCCACGGATGTAGAGCTGGAGATAAACCCACCCTGGCTCCAAAGCATGGAGATGCTTCTTGCCACCACCCTGAGACCCAAAGCCAGCACGCTTCGAGGAACTTAAAATCCATCCATTACAAAAAAAAAAAAACAAAACACAAACCAAAAAACCCAAAAAACCTGGAAAACCTCAGCTGGTGTGGCACAGCACTTGCATTGCAAACAAAACCCTTCAACTTCTGCTTGGCTTCACCTGCACAGTCACAGAAACAGCCGTGACGGGCCCAAGCCAGGGATTTGGGATCCAGAGCAGAGATGCTACAAAGCTGCCAGTTTGCAGAAGAATGTGCGGAGCCAGATGCCACCAGCCCCTTGGGATGCTCCCACTTCCAAGGCCAGATCCGCATCTCGGTCGCTTGGGCCCGGCCCTAAGTGCGTTGCAAGCTCTGGAAAAGCTACAAGACTTTGGCAGCAATTTCAAGGGCTGACCCAGGAATTATCAGATAACAAAGCACGGCCCTTCCTGAAATACCTCCTCCTCCTCTGTCTTTTTCTCTCCTTCTGTGTATTTATGCACAAATATGCCCATATTTATACACCCACGTGCTACACTCTCACAACACCAATCTAGAGATCCTTTTCTTTGTAGAGCTCAGTGCTCAAACCTGAAGGACTTTGACACAAAGCACCACTGCAGAGATGAGTTTTCCCAATAAAACACATTGCCCCGTACAGATATTTTTTTTCCTAGCAGCCCTAATCACTCGGCGGTGCTCAGCCACTGCATGAGCCTCACCCCATTGCCTTTAGCAGAGATTTTGGAAGATATTAAAGGGTTGCTCACAGGCTCAGGGATGGGGTTGGGTGTTAGAAGACACCCCACGCTGTAATCACCATTTTCTGTCTCTCCAAAACCACGGCACAAGGGATTAAATTAAAATACAGGCGCCGTCTCCTCCGGGTGCCAACCCAGGAGCGCCTCCACAGACCAGAAAGCTTCAGTCCTCCATCCCAGCCTTGGAAAGAGGCAGGCATGGCCACGGGAGGAGGAGAGGAACCAGACCTCCTACGTTAGGTGGCCCGATGCAATCTAACATAGACGGTTGGACTCTCCCCCTCCCCGGTCCCTAATTTAGCATCCTCAGTCTGAGCCACTTTGCAGCTCATTTTTGCACCTTTTCAGAGTCAAGGGGAGTTTTGGATGCTCAGCGTCTCTGCAGAAACAGGCCCAGAGTCTCTCAAGCCAAATTCCTCAAGAAAAAAAAAAAATTTAAAAAGAAAAAAAAAGAAATCACGGTCTCCTCCCGAAAAACTGGTTCAAGATCACATCAGTGAGTCAGAAGCAAAGCTAGAAATAGCACTAGAGCTCCGACCTGCAGGCACAAATCCCATTAAAAGCTATAGGGAAACCATTTCTCCGCGTGGGGGAGAAACCTGGACCCTTCTGCTTCGTGCAGCCTGATGGATCGCTTCCAGCCACGGCCCCCACAGACCTTTTGTGCCCTGAACCAAACAACCGAGTGCTTCTCTGGGTGTTTTTGTTATTTCCCAAACATGGTGCCAAGGGCATCCCAGAGATGCTCTCCCACTCAGGGCTCGCTTTCCCCAGGAACATCTGCCTGGGCCAACGCAAGAGGTGCAGGATGCATCCTAAGGAAAGGACTGGCTGTGCTGGCCCCCTCCATGGGGACGGATGCCAGCTCACTTTGGTGATGACAGGAGGAACATGGCCTCTTGCTCTTTGGCCCTGTTCATCCCTGCAACAAAGCTCTGGAGCTTCCCAAGGCAGCCGTGACCCCCCAGCTCGGTGAGTGGGTTCAGATGTGCAGGATCCTGCTCGTGGACCCACTCTCCGCTCCTGCCCGGCCTTGGAAAGCCTGCAGGGACACCATGCCCAAAACACCACCTCTCCCAAAAAACCCTACAATCTTCCTCCTTACCAAACAACAACGGCGATCAAGCTCCCAGGATGCACCCATTACTTTGGCAAACGCTCCCCCCAGATCATCTGAAGTCCACAGGCACTAAACAACCAGGCACTTTGCAAAGTCTCATCAAACGCCAGCATCATCCCCAAAAAAACTGCAGCAACCTGCCCTCAGTGCTTCCCCGCATGCTAGGGACAGGATCGCCCGGTACTAGGGGCACCCATGGGTAGGGTGGGCAGAATCCCAGCGCACCAGGCAGCTTGGGATTGGGATGCAAGCTCACACCCCGACAGACCCACCGCAAGCCGGGTTGATAGAAGCTGGCCAACCACCCTGGGAATGGCGCCCAAGCCAGTGGCTCACGCCAGCCCCATCCCATTCCACAGGACGAGCTTCAGAGGCGGAGATTTATTGCTTTCAGTTGCGTTGCTTCTTTTTGGGTGTGTTTGAGATGCTAACGAGCTTTAGGGGCTCCCATTTCAGAGCTGCAGCAGCAGAGAGGGAGGAGAGGGCTCCTAATATAACGAGATGTAATTAAAGACAGGCCGGGGGCCCCATGCTGCGTGGTGCTGAGCACCTTTGAGACCCAACGCGTTGATGCTGCTGGTCCTCTGCACCAAGCAGCAGCCAGGACTCTCGTGCACTAACCATGGCCACTTGGTATTAATTATAACCAGGCCTGAATCAATCGATGAAATAAAAATGAGGAGTGATTCCACCTGGCCGAGCGGAGCCACAGCAGCACGAGAGACGGATCCGGCCCTAAAGCAGCATTTTGAGCCATTGCTGTAGAATACGCTAGCACCGTTTATTTTATTGTTATTTGTATGGTCGTCCTCTCAGGAAGGGTTTGATTGCCCTCCCTCGCCCGCTCTGCAATGGGCTTCCCTCCTCATGCCCACCTTCGCCGCAGCAGTACAGCACTGACCGTGCCCCAGTTCAGCCCCAGTCCACCCCGGCTCAACAGGCTGCTAAACCCCATCCCGCACCCCGGGGAGGCTTTGCTTGACCATGATCTTGGAAGAGGTTTGCATTCCTCTGCCCTAACCTGGCAGAGGAACGGGCACCCATCCCCAGAGATGGTCGGCAATGGGGGGAAAACAGAAGGAAATCCAGACGGGGATGGGGAAAGCGATGAGATCCCACTGGAGCGACAGCTCCCACCTACGCCCGAATAACACCGGGGATCAAGAAGAAGCAGAGACAAACCTGAGGTCTCTGCACCTCGGCTCGCCCCTCCTAAAAACCCTGGAAGAAGGCAAAGCAAAGGCTCAGAGCCCTCAGCGCGTGCCCTCTCCACCGTAAGGAAATAAACCACCAGCCCTGAAGCTCTACATGGTCAAAAAGGAGTTTTCCAGCCCAAAACCGCACCCTGCCCCGATGATCCCACGGGAGCCCCGGGGCAAGCTGTCCTGCTCCAGCCCACATCCCAGCATCCCAACACCCCTGAGCCGGGAAGCCCCTGGTGCCCCAAGCGCTCGCGTTTGCTGCAGATTCGGCCTACAGTCGCTCTCTAAATATCTATATACACACACACGAGAATTGTACGGGAAACGGCTGAACATCGCTGAACAGACAAGTCGGGAGAGCCGGTGCCTGCTATTCCACCTGCTCCTCGTGCCCTCCCTGATCCGCCCTGGTTCCTGCCCATGACACCAAGATTAATGACTAATTACTGGCCCTATAATGAGTGCAGGTGTTTAACTTTCAGCTCACCTTCCCTCCTCGCTCGCATTTAGCTCTCGTGTCTGGATGCTCGGACACTCAGGCTTTGCCTCGTTATCTATCAAACCACTGTCAGCACAAGCCTTCCCCGTCCAGTTTTTAAATATAATGGAGATTTTTTTAACTCCCATGAATCTCCTTCGAGCCACCGGAGAATCTATAAACACTATAAACATGAATACTGTATAGTCTACTAAGAAAATATATATTTGTGTGTGTATTAAATATTCAGATTCATGCAACAAATATCCATGCAGCTGTACTGTATTACTGGTTAAATTTCACTGCAGTATAAATATGTTATAGGCCACAGCATAGTTGCTCCAGTTTTATATATAGATATAAAAAAAGATGCTTTTTCCAACTCATTTTCAATGTGTCAGCGGAGGTGTCTTTGGTGATCCTGGGAATATTGGTGATGGAAGTGTCATCTAAATAAATAAATAAAATCCAAGCGCTTGATTTATTTACTCGTCCCTCCCGATGCCTAGCGTAGAGAATTTAAGACTTAATAAATAATGTGCCGTCATACTAATTATCCCTCCCCTGGGCCTCACACTGGCATACTGCAGTGGCTGAAACTATTGCAGCATGCAGCATTTTCAGTTATGAAACACGAGCCTGGGCGATGCGTTCGCACTTGGCATTCCCGGGACGGAAACCCGAGCCTTCAAGCGATTCGGACACACGACTGCATCTTCCCTTCATTAAGCTCTGCCTGACCTTTCCCAGCCGTTCCCCACGCCTGGAAGCTGGCTGTCACCCAGCTCCGCCGGACAGGGACCGGCATTCGTGGTACCCGGGGCTGGCCCGGAGCTGCCCCCCTGCATCCCCATCCTGATGCGAAATGCCCATCCATTCCGTAACTTTGGAAACCCGCAAGCCTGGGATGGGAGAAGGGAAACGAAATGGGTTGGTTGGTTGGTTGGTTGGTTGTGGTTTTTTTTTGCACGAATGCTTATTCAGTGTGGAAATCAAAGGTTAAAAGTCACTTACACAGCTATTGCTTCCCATGCAGAACCAAATATACACCGTAGAAAATACTGTATTAACTACAATGCAGAGCAGCACTCAATATCTGCAATTGTTCCACTTCAGCTTTAAATACGGTACTAGATTTTAGCGACTAGACATCGGTTAGCATTTTGGTGATATTCACATAGTTTGTGTTAGCTAGGGTGCAATTGGCTGTCTTCAAGTTCTCCTCCCTAAAATCCTCATTGCTATTGTTTACGCCTTCCTGAATCTCCATATAATCAGACTTACTAATAGTAGAGGCACTTCTGCTTTTCTTTAGGTCAGGGGAAGAGGGGATCTTTGGGCAGCTGGTTACTTGCAAATATTGAGCCTGCTCCTCTCCCTCCGTCTCCCGGTGGTAGAAGTAATTGAAGTTAGACACTATGACGGGCACTGGTAAGGCAATCGTTAATACGCCAGCGATGGCACACAAGGAACCCACTATTTTCCCCCCGATGGTCGTGGGGACCATGTCTCCATAGCCAACAGTCGTCATGGAAACCACGGCCCACCAGAAGGCGTCGGGGATGCTCGGGAACTGGGACTCGCTCTCGTCGGCCTCGGCAAAGTAGACGGCGCTGGAGAAGAGGATGACACCGATGAAGAGGAAGAATATCAAGAGGCCCAGCTCCCGCATGCTGGCCTTGAGAGTCTGCCCCAGGATCTGCAGCCCCTTGGAGTGTCGGGAGAGTTTGAAGATCCTGAAGACCCGCACCAAGCGGATGACTCGAAGGATGGCCAAGGACATGGCTTGCTGGCCTTGCTGCCCATCCTCTGGCTTCTCGGCCAGCTCTGTCCCTAAGGTGATGAAATAGGGAATGATGGCTACGATGTCTATAATGTTCATGATGTTGGTAAAAAACCCAGCCTTGCTGGGGCAGGCGAAAAACCTCACCAAGAACTCGAAGGAGAACCAGATGATGCAAAGTGTCTCCACGATGAAGAAGGGGTCTGTGAAAGAGGTGGACTGCTGGTACCCCATGCTGCTGTTGGAGTAGGGGGGATGGCTCAGCCCACTGCCATGCATGTCTTCATTCTCATCCCGAAAAATGGGCAACGTTTCCAGGCAAAAGCTGACGATGGAGATTAAAATCACCATGACAGAGACGATAGCTATAATCCTGGCAGGGCCTGAGCTCTCAGGGTACTCAAAGAGCAACCACACTTGTCTCTGAAACTCGTTCTCAGGCAACGGCCTTTCCTCTTCTTTGATGTAGCCTTCATCCTCCCGGAACATCTCCATTGCTTCTTCCCCCAGTTCATAGAAACGAATCTCTTCTGAGAAGATATCTAAGGGCACGTTAACCGGCCTCCGCAACCTCCCGCCAGACTGGTAATAGTACAAAATCGCATCGAAGCTGGGTCTGTTCCGGTCAAAGAAGTACTCGTTTCGGAGCGGGTCGAAATATCTCATCCTCTTTTTAGGATCCCCTAGTAAGGTCTCTGGGAACTGGGCTAGTGTCTTGAGCTGTGTCTCGAAACGCAGACCCGAAATATTAATGACCACCCTCTCGCAGCATTCATGGTCGGTCTCAGGGTTATACGTGTCCTGCGGGTGACCGGGAAGAGCTGCAGCTTCGTCTGCAGGATCTCCGGTAGCAACTGTCATATTGGGGTTTAAAAGAAATCCTTATGCTAAGCTCTTCCCAGTGCCCAGTGGTGGGATCGGATTCAGGGCAGGGCTACTATCCTGCAGAAGGACAGGTACGTAGGTTTGGAAGTGTCTCATGAAAAGGCGAAGGGATGATAAAAAAAAAAAAAAGAGAAAATAATAATAAAAAAAAAAAAAAGGAAAGAAAATTGCCCCTGCTGAGAAAGAGAGAGATGAAATAAAGTCGGGGGGGAGGAGAGCAGCTCCCTTCACTAGCTTGTCTATCCCCTTCCTCGGGGGCGTTAATTTGCCGCCTTTGGGACAGAGTTCACAAACTCCCATCTAAACCCATTAGGTGGAAGAGGGAAAGCACCTGAGGAACCCTCACCTATTCAAAACCAGCGTGGAAAAAACTGGCATTGGTAAAGCAGAACTTTTGGGGAGGGCTAAAAATAAAAATTCCAATTAAAAAAAAAAATTTAAAAAAGGAGAGGGGAAGGGAAGAGAAAGGCAGGAAGAAAAATAACCCCATCCAGCCCCAAAGTGGCGATGGGACCCGACGGGGCGCTGGGGAGAGGCAGACCAGGCTCAGCTCATTCCCAGGCATGCAGGTAAGGGTTAACATTTAACCGTGCAATCTCAGGCAAGCTACCCTCTAGGAAAGCTCTAAGTCCGGTTTTAAGTTCGACACCTTCCCAATCCTCCTGCCCTGGCCAGACGGAGGCGAGGCGACATGCTGCCCTCCCTGCCTGCAGCCAGCCAGGCACCCTTGGCCGCTGCCTGAATTTTGCAGCCGCCGATGCAAACTGCCCCGCGGACCACTGCAGTCCCCCTCCTCGACCGCTGGTGTCCCGGCTCCTGTCATTCTCTGCAAACCACCATGGCACACAGAAAACAAATCACATTACCTGGAGAAGCCAAATCTTAGTGTCTCTTAGTAACACCGATTATCTGACCCTGGGGAAATCCTAGAGAGAAATACAGGCTTCCAAGATCCCCATAATTTCCTCTCGCTTCAAAGTTAAAAATAATGGTGAGTCATCGTAGAAAAAGGAGAAGGGACATAAAGGGGTTAGCTTCCCAGATGGTGGAAGTCAGGTCTTGTAATGGTTTGGACTGGAGAAAGAGAGAAAGAGAGACAGAAAGACAGAGAGACAGAGTCTTCTCGGTAGCGATTGCAGATCTGCACTTCAGGGCAGATGAGCGTCTGTCTGATGCCTTCGGTACGCCGGTGAAAAGATGCTAAGCTCAGCAAACCCCGATGTCCCCAGTGTCCTCGGGAGGTGTGGCATCGCCTGGAAAAAACACCAAGAAGGTAGCAAGCTGCTGGGGGCTTGAAAGGAGCATCTGCAAAGCCCCGGCTCCTCCAGGCTCCTCTTTTTTTCCTCCCTGCGAGCTGTTTGCCCGCTGCCTGGCCAACCTGCACTGCAACACGAGAGGAGGGCGAGAGCGCGCTAGCGGCAAGGCGGAAAAAACCAGAGCCCCATCTCCCTCCGCTCTCGCTCACCGCCACGGCGTGCAGCGGGGCCGGGTGCCCGTGGG
>NW_009260514.1:203732-204399 GCF_000687185.1 Egretta garzetta | reverse complement strand
TGCTGACCCACCCTCCTGTGGGAATTCGATTCCGGTGGGCAAAATTTCTCACGGGGATCTTGAGGTTCTGGTCCCTGGTCGGCCCCAGGTCGTCAGCATCCCTGTTCCTAACGAGCGCTCATTTAGATCATCCTGCATTGCCTCACACCATGGAGATGCTCAACCCAGAGAGGTCCAGCCAACCTCTCATTTTTTCTTCTTTTTTTTTTTTTTTTTTCTTTCCCAAATATAAAAAACCCCTCTAACCTCCCTTCTTCAGCTCCAACTCGACTTGTCTACTTTGAGCCGGGATTACAGAACCGGGTAGGGGAGGCAGGTGGAAAATAACCCCGCGGTCCCAAGCTCCTCGCCGAAGATTTCAGCCGTCCCCAGGCCATTCACGCCTGTCGGTTCCCTCTTCATCACCCCAGGTGCAGATATTGCCGCAGATCCCTCTTTTCTTGGAAATTTCCCCTTTCCGTGCAACCCTTCTCTCCCTTCTCCTTATGCACTAGAAAAAATAGTACAACCCTGACAAGGCTTGCAGCATCCAACCGCTTCACTTAACCCTTTTCTGCCAGGCCCAGAGGAGAGGAGGTTGCATTTGTCCCAGTTTTTCTCCTTTTCCTGCATTTTTCTCCCCTCCGCTCGCTCCCCAGCGCCTGGCTCAGGAGTTCGGCTGGGTTTT
>NW_009260514.1:203106-203555 GCF_000687185.1 Egretta garzetta | reverse complement strand
CCCCCCCCCCCCCCCCTCCCAAAACCCCCCAGGTTTTTTTAACAGCACCGAGATTTTCTTTTTTTTTTTTTTTTTTTTTTTTTTAACTTGTTGATTTTTATTTGCCGTGTGGGCTGGGCTCCATCCTCCAAGCCCAAACCCAAGCAGCGATGCCCGGTGCTTAGCGGAGCTGCTGACGGCATCATCTGAGCTGACATCACATTTCTCAACACTTTCTCTTACTTTCTCCACATCACAAGCTTTCCCAGCAACCACCCCCCCACCCCCCCAAGCATCTTTGGGGTTAATTCATGCAAATTTGGGGCTTGGGGAGGGGAGCATGGGGAAGGGGAAGGTTTGCCCGGAGCCCCTCGGTTTTGCTGCCTGCACAGAGCTGCAGGCAGGAGCCATGCCTGGATTTTGGAGGGGTGAGATTTTGGGTAGCACGCCTCGAGGACAAGGTCGTGTCC
>NW_009260514.1:201308-202685 GCF_000687185.1 Egretta garzetta | reverse complement strand
CCCCACCCCCCCGCCTCCCTCCTCCCAAGCAAGAGACCTAGATTTCAACCACTGGGAAATAATCATATCCCTGGATACGTGATGCTGCTTTACCGCGCGGCTCCGATCCATACCATATTCTCGGTAATAGCCTGGATCTGCTCGGGGAGACCTGGGGGATGGGGAACACCGGCTGTGGGGAAAGAGATGGGGCAGGATCAGCCTCGCAGTGTGGTCACTGCCCTGCTTTTGGCTGGGGTGGGGATGTAAAAAGCAATCATTTTATATCGCTTTGCATTTAGAGACCTCCCTTCACATGGAGGCATCTCCCACCCCCAAAGAGGGGAGATGGCCAAGCTGATACCAACTTGGCCTATGAGACCTACAGATCAACCCTAGGGCAGGAGGGATGCGCATCTGCTTGGACCACTCTGCCATTACCCCACGGCCCCGAGGAGAGCATCGGGGCAGCAACAAGTCCTGCAAGGCGCCCGGCACCCAGCAAACATGAGTGCTGGAGGAGGTGATGGAAATATTTTCTATTCCCATAAGCAATGGTCAAATATGCAAGGGGCTGCCAGTGCCGGCGGCAATCGCCCCAGGGACAACAACCCGAGGTGGCAAAGGAGGGCATGGACCACCCTGAATACCTGAGAAAATCAGTGCTAAGCGTAAGGCCCAGCCAGCCAGGGGGTGTGGGGACATGGTAGGGCTAAACCATATTATTTTTGCTCCCCGAGGTGCCAGGAGCAGCGGGTGGCACAGAGCCAGGGACGGGGTGCAGCCCAGGGAGAGCGAGGGGGATGCTGTGTCCACTGCTCCTCCCAACACCCCTCTTGATCGTGAAACAAAAATATATTTCCCCAAGCCCCGGCCAGATCCCGATGTCAAGAATGAATTTCTGACCCTATGGCAAAACCAGGAATCCTTTGCTCCCTGCCGCAAACAGCCCTTGCACGTACGGGTTTTCTTCCTGCACGCATCCAACTGGACATGAGGCCACCCTGGACGAGGCATTTTTAATGCCATCTGCGTCGTTTTAGCTTTTTCTGAAGGCAGATCTTCCATAGCAGGGTAGGCTGAATCCAGAAAATTATTTGCCCAAGGCTAATCCTTATGAAATCTGCAGAAAGGGAAGCTGGGCAGAGAACAATTCAAGTGAAATCGAATTTCTGACTTGGTAGTCCTGCTGCCGCCTCGCGAAGGTTTTGCAAAACCGGGGGGGATTTTTCGTCTAAACAGCACCAACTCCTTCCCAAGAGCCCAAATCCCATCTCTAGCGAATCAGGGGGATTTCTCTCCATTGAGTGACGCTCTCCTGATTTACTCTCCTAATTGTGGAGCTGTCATTACAGTCTGTGTGTCTGCACCCGCCTCCCTCAGCCACGCTGACAGCTC
>NW_009260514.1:193406-201106 GCF_000687185.1 Egretta garzetta | reverse complement strand
CAAGCAGGCTCACCCAGAGCAGGGGGCACAGGACAGTGTCCAGGCGGGGGTTGAAGATCTCCAGAGAAGGAGACTCCACAGCCCCCCTGGGCAGCCTAGGCCGGGGCTTGGTCACCCTCAAAGTCAAGAAGTTCTTCCTCACGTTCAACTGGAACCTCTTCTGCTTCAGTTTGTGCCCGTTGCCCCTTGGCCTGGCGCTGGGCACCACTGAGAAGAGTCTGGCTCTGTCCTCGTGACACCCACCCTTGAGACATTTGTATGTGTTGATGAGATCCCCTCTCAGCCTTCTCTTCTCCAGGCTGAACAAGCCCAGCTCCCTCAGCCTTTCCTCCTAGGGGAGATGCTCCAGTCCCCTCATCATCCTTGTAGCCCTCCTCTGGACTCTCTCCAGGAGTTCCTCATTTTTCTTGAACCGGGGAGCCCAGAACTGGACACAGTGCTCCAGGTGGGCTCTCACCAGGGCACATGAGCTCCCCTTGCTTTACTGCCTTCATTCCCAGGGAAGCACCCAAAGGCTGTTCAGACCTTGTATTCATGGGCTTGCAGCCAGCCCAGCACCATATGAACAAAAAGCAAAAATGTGCGCTTTTTTCCCCCCTGTATCCTGCTGCTGGTGGGTTTGGGGGGATGTTCCATGATGTGGTGCTGTGGGGGCATGGATGAAACCCAGAGGGCAGGGTGTCCCTAGGGCTGGCCCCATCCAGAACAGCAAAACTCAAGCCCCAGGGTCCCACTGAAAAGCACAACCCATGACCGGACTCATGCTGCGTCACCCGGGATGGGGCCCAGCATTCCCCTGTGTTGCCACAAGCCAAGCTGCTCCCTCCAGAGAGGACAGACCCTGTCCCACCACCTTCACATGTCCTGCACAGCCTCAGATGATGGCATCTCCCCTCCCAGGGACCCCATGCCACCTCCTGCAAGGCCAGAGCGGCTTTGAGGGGTGCCTTCCTAATACTCTGGGACTGCCAGCCTCTGGCCAAAGACAAGAAACGGTGCTGAGCAGAGCAGGTTCTGACAGGGCAGGGTGCTGAGCCTCCATCTCCATCCAAGCCACAGCTTTCCAGACACAGGGGTTGACATAACTGGGCCCCGTGTCATTTTAGGAGTTGTGAAAGCTGTAAGCGAGTTCCCAGGGCTGTGAGTCACCCTCCAGGGAAAGCATTCGACCTCCCACCACTGCCTACGTCAGAGGACCGAGCTCCCGGCCCCCCAGCACCCCAGCACCCACGCCCCGGTGAATGGTGGCAAGAGGAGGGGACGCTGAGAGATGTCGGTCACCCCAGTGCAGTGGCACGGCATCTAAAAATGAAGGCAGACAGGGAACAAAGTGACCTGGACCTGTGGAGCAGACTTTGCTCTTCCATAGCAGATGCTGCTGGTGGATCCCAAAATATTGTGGTGAGATAGGTCGGAGTGGCTCCCCCCATCTGGGTTCTGCAGGACCTGGGCAGGGGTCCTGTGTCCTGGGAGGATCTCTTGTTTCCTGGGAGGATCTCCTGGCCTTGGGGAGGATCTCCTGGCCTTGGGAGGATCTCCTGGCCTTGGGAGGATCTCCTGGCCTTGGGAGGATCTCGTGGTCCCTGGGAGGATCTCCTGATTCCTGGGAGGATCTCCTGGCCTTGAGAAGATCTCCTGGTCCCCGGGAAGGCACATCAAAGCCAAAAGGAAAACAGCAAACATTGCTTGGCTGCAAAGTTAGTGTTAAATACATTCTCCCTCTGTATTTCTCCAAGGTGATTTTCATAATAAAATATCTGGTTATTTTAAAAATAACTCCTTAGGGTACCGCTCTGAACTCTTGTTTGGTCGAGATCGCTGAATCACAACACCTTTGCCTCCAAAGATGCTCCACCAGCCTGGACGGCTGGTCTTGAGAGGACCCGGGCACTGTTCATTGAAAATAAAAGTCATTTAGCTCACCCGAAAGACAGTAAAGAACTTCAGTTCTTGAGGGCTTTGGAGCTCGTCGAGATCATTGTGAATATTTCATGCCAGGCTGCCACTTGTTCCAGGAGAGCTAATGGACCCACTGCCGGGCTGGCGCAGGGCGAGCATCAGTCCTGGGCGGGTGCCTCCCGCTTGGGCTGCTCCAGCCACTCTGGTTAAAAGGCTCTCAAAGCCGCTTTATTTCACTTGCACAAACAAAAAGGACAGGACAAGCCAAATTAGCGAACGGAAAAGCAATCAATAGCCTCCTTCCAGCCAGGCGCGAGTGCTTTCAGTGCTGGAAAGAAAGCCCGCTGGCTCACAGGCCTGTGCATCGCCCGTGGGTAACGTCCCCCCATCCCTCCCCAGGGCCGGGGTTTTATTTCAGGTGTCAGCTGAGCTGGCTGTGGGCCACCGCCTCCGTGCCGAGGGGACCCAGCCATGTCCCTCTGTCCTTCCAGTCCTCCTGCTCCAAAGGGAGCAAGAAAACAGACTTGCTTCAAGGGCTCCAAAAGTGCCTTTATTGGAGACACCAACCAAACGCCTGCTTTGCTGAGCCAGGGCTGCTCATGTGACCCCAAGACGGAGGAGAGGTGATGAATATCTCATTTTCTCTTCTGATGATTCATTTTCCCCAGGTCTTAACCAGCCCATACCCATCTGCCCAACGGAGCATCCCTCCTCCTCCGGCTTCAGGGGGGTGATGCTCACCAAGAAGCAGGGAAATAGGGCCAGAAGTTGAAACCTTCTGGTTGTTGAGCTTAGGGAGGAGAAGACCAGGGGGACATTGGAGAAACCTTCATTGGAGAAACCTTCAGTGGAGATGGCCAGTACCTGTAGGCAGATTGCCTTTGCCCTGGGGAGAGGTGAAGTGACCTCAGGATCCCCTCTGCACTGCCATGATGGGGCACAGCTCTTCTTAGCCACCAGTCCTGGGACTGGTTCCCCATGCAGGTGATGACCAGGGTGACAGCACCTCCCATCACAGCACAAATGGGACAAGAGCCACAAGAGCCACACAATAGCCACACAATAGCCACAGATGCTATTTTTAGACCTGGTGGGTCTCAGCCCAGGTGTCTGCTGGTGCTGTGTGGGGCCAAGAGCTGCTGAAGTTCAGCTCTGAGCCATGGAGTGGTCACCCCAGACGTTCATCCCTCCCTGGGGAGCAGTGGGCCTGGAAACAAGCCAGGAGGAAAAGTGGTTTGAGAGGATCATTTGCTGCTTCTCTTCCTCCCATGCAGAGATGCTGCAGGGAGGAGATGCAGCCAGTGGGGATGCTCTGGCTGGGGAGCATCTTCCCCATGGCTTGGTGGCACGGGCACGATGGCAGCTTGGGCACAATGGCACTGTGGGCACCATGGCACCATGGCAGCTTCAGCCACGAGATGGCACTGCATGGCCTGGCACAAAGCACCCTGCCCACTGGGCCAAATCCTGGGCTGGGCCAAGCTGTGGGCCATGCCAGCCCCATGGCCGTCCGTGCCAGATCGTACGCTGTGCCAAATCCTGGGTCATGCCAAACCAGGAGCTGTGCCAGATTGTGAGCCATGCCAGATCATGAGTGTGCCAAACTGGGGGCCACAGCAGGTCATGAGCTGCGCAGAAGTGCGGATCATGCCAGATTGGGAGCCAGACCGAATCCCATGCCGTACCAGCCCCTTCTAGTTTGGACCCCAGCCACGCCATAAGTCCCCGACTACCCTTGCCCTCCAGCCAAGACCCCTGTGTCTTTGCCACCCATTGCGGCTCCCTCCCCTGCGGGGTCTCTCCTGGAAATGGCTGTGCCACGTTGGAAAATTCCTAGATGAAAAAACCAAGATTTTATGCACTTTCTCAGACAGCTGGGAGGCAATTCATTATTTTATCGCCATTGAGGGGCCGGAGATGCCCCATCGTGGTGACACCAAGCTGGCCCCACAAGCGCGTCCCCGGCAGCGCTGGGCTGTTCTTATCGGTGACTCGGGCAGGTGACAGCTTCAAGGCTGCAGGTGACAGCAGGAGGACACGAGGTGACGTGCCCAAGGCTACCTGGGCAGGCAGGGTCAGAGCCCAGCCTGCTCCCCCTGGGATCCAGGCATGCTCGGACCCCACAGCCCCCTCCCCTCGATCCGTGGGGAACGCCACCGACTCGCAGCATCCTCTTCCCCGTCATTTCTCTGCCGTATTTACTATTTCTTCATCTCCCACCCACTCTTTTGGGAAGAGACAGACTTCCCCGTTTCCATGGAAACCCTCCCCCTCTCCCCTCACTTCTTCAAAGAGGTTTTCATCCGTTTCCTTCAAAAATAGCTATTTTTAGCCCCGGCTTCCCCTTCTCCCCCTCCCCACCCTTCGCTCTCAGCTCACGCTTTCCCAGACAAGCAGCACCCACCAGGGCTGCCACCACCGCCGAGCACCCATAGGAGCTGTGGCACCACCCGTGTGGCTGGTGACTTGGCCAGGGCACGAGCAGCTTCGTTGCCTGCTCGGGTGTGTGGTCCAGATTTTGGAGGTTCCCCCAATTTGTGCTTAATTCCCCTGGGGCTGTGGAAACATAGGTGTATAAAGGAAATGCTGCAGGAAGGTCCTGGGAGCATCCAAAATACCCACCGCTCTGCAGGCTGGGTCCTCGGGAACAACTGTCCTTGCAGCTCCCTCTGTGATTCCACGACCCTGTGAAGCCGGGGGAATATTTCCTCTCCTGCAATCGCAGGTAGAGCCAGGTGGCCGTGACCTGAAGCTCAGGAGCTCTGGGCGCACCAGCTCCTGTTGGGCCCCATGCTGAGATGAAGGCGAGTTGCCCAAATGGAGCCGAGAAAGCCACATGTGGTGGTGGTCACCACCTGGGACAGACAAGGAAAGCGCGGTCCCCTCTATCCTCCTCCGCTTTGCAAAGCCAGGCATCTGCCACCCCCATAACAACATTCATCAGCTGGTGTCCTTGTTCCATCTGCACTCGTTGGTGCTCATCTCATCCACGCCGATGGATAAATCAAGAGGCGAATCGCACGCTAACCCCTGGAAGTACAGGATATGGAGTCTGTTTCCACCCTTCGCAAATACAGGCAGGGCAGAAACACTGCCTAAATCCTGGGTATGGGTGCTGCCTGTACCCGAGCATGGTGGGGTCCTAAAACTGAAGCCCTGGTAGAACAAATTCAAGAGTATTTCAATAAAACGAGGAGTAGCAAATGGCCAGGACCAGGTGGCGTTAAGAAAAGGAGATTTCCATGGGGGAAATGATAACCTTAGCCATCCCATGGGTAAATACGACAGCAGAGGGACGGCCAGCGACCCTTGCAGAAGGATGTTGTGCCTCACTGGAATAGAAAGGAAGATCCTCTTGCGTACCAACATCTGTCTGGAAGATGGGAAGGGAAGTATCTAATATGAGGCCTCCTTAGCAAGGCATGGTCTGGGGAGAGAGGAAATACCTGGCAGGAGCCTGACTCCGAGCTGGAAGAGCCTCTCTGCAGCATCCTGGAAAAGCCACGGTTGGAAGAGCTGAATGCTCCGGCTTGGAAAGAGGAATATGGCACAGGTCAATGAAATCCTGCTTGGTGATGCAATGGTGAGTACGGAATGATGAGTCGCTATTTCTTCATAACGCAAGAAGGAAATGGCACCTAAGGAAATTTCCAAGCAGCAAATTTTGAGTCAGGGAGGGAAGGATTTATTGCACACGTTGCTTTGGTGTGTAGGGCCGCAGTGTTGGAGGCTGCTGGAGCCATGCAGTCCCCCTGGGGGGATGCCCATGCTTGGGTAAGGAGGAGAGCCAAACATCAGCCCAAAGGACAGCAGAAACCAGCCCTTCAGCAGCCAGGCTCCTCCAGACCCTTATTTTAAGATGAATTTGTACATCGCAAACCCAGGCAGCACCAGTGCTGGCTCCATGTGCAGCTCCGAATCCTCTCCACTGTGCTGCTGCCACGGTGGCATTTACTCGCTGCCGTTTATATCCTCCAGAGATGAAGCACAGGACATCCACCCTGTTGTCACACCATGCCACCCCCCGGCTGACCTACACCCCGCAGCCTCTGCGCTCCTCTCAGCTCCTCCCTCCAAAAGCCAACAAGTTGGTAAATAAAATCCAACTGGGGGGAGATGAGCTGTCGGCACGGACCACGTCCAGCCCCTCTGCAGCTCTTTGGTGCAATGTCTTCTCCATGCATTTAGCACCCTGGGCTGGAAACCCTGCCAAACCCATGGGGTCTGGGTGTGCACCTCAAATCAAGGTTCACCCCTGGGTTGCAGAGATGGGTTGGGTATGGGAACATCTCCTTCCACTCATCTGTGGTGCCATGGACAGTGCTGCTCTTCAAGCAACCCCAGGTGACATGTGCCAGACTTGGCCCCTGCACCCCTCCTTCCACCGGGGCTGGTTTTGGCAGTTGGCATTCACGCTCACGCCGCCTCTGTGGTGCCATGGACAGTGCTGCTCTTCAAGCAACCCCAGGTGACATGTGCCAGACTTGGCCCCTGCACCCCTCCTTCCACCGGGGCTGGTTTTGGCAGTTGGCATTCACGCCGCCTTCTGCATCTCAAACTTTGCAACATCCTGTTTTTGGTGCCTAAGCACGTCTCCAGTTAACCGCATGTCAACCGAAACCTGCAGCTGGAGCCACCACAGCCCCGAGGGGAGCTGATAGAGAAATCAAGGCCACGGCAGAGAGAGAAGCAACCAAGAGCTACTAAAAACTCTGAGCACCCCTGAACCAGAGGGGCTCCCTCCTCCCAGCTTTAAATCTGCCCCTGCCACCAACACTGTCCGGGATCTTGTTTGGTCCCATCCAGTACAGCCACTCTGAGATAATTTGGAAATAATTGCGCTGAAGCTGATTTTGCAGAGCACTGTCCACCAGCCAGCCCATCCTCCCCAGCAGACCTGATGCTCACAGCAACCCTAGAGAGCAAAGAGAGATGAAACCACACAAACCAGCCCCAGCACTCAGCAGAACCCCGCAGAAACGCTGCTCTTCTAGGAACTTGCTTGACCCTATCAGCCTTCGTGAGGCCAACAGGGTCAAACAAAATGTTTTGTAAAATTCAGGAATTCGAGGTCATCCGTCATTGCTGAATCCCCCCAGTTTGATTCTGGCTGGGGTGGCTGCAGGCACGCTTGGCTGCTGCTCTGCTCCAAGTTCCTGAGTCCCCCAGCTCAGCACCTTACAGGATTTCTCCCTGGATTTCAGTCCTAGGAACAGGATGTGCAAAAACACCCAAGTGACTTGGGATAATAGCCAGTGTCCGCTAAAATAACCTCCCCCTTGCAGGAGTCCAGGCCCTCCAGCCATGGGACACAGCACAGTAGCACTTATATTTGCAGTTCAAGCCATTTTAGCACCATCCCTAATAATTTATGACTTAGGGGTCCCCTTTGAGAGATTCAGATCCTGAGCCAGACCCAGCCTTCCCTGCATTTCCCTGGGCTCAGGCGGCTCATCCTGAACCTCAGCTGGGGTTTGGGTTGACCCACGGCTCTGCTCACGTCGCCAACTCCAGCTGTTTTTCCCAAACCAGGAATGTGCACCTTGCTTTTTAAATTAAATCTGCAAATACCAGAAACAGGTGATTTAAAAGCAAAAGGAACCAGGAAAGTTTCCAGTTTTCAGCTGCTCTTGGAAATCCTCTCCCCGTAGGTTGTGGGAGTGCAGGAGTGAGACTGGTCACAGTTGCCACCGATGAAACGTGGCTTGTAAAATCACAGAATCACAGAATCCTAGAATGGCAGGGGTTGGAAGGGACCTCGGGAGCTCACCCAGTGCCACCCCCCTGCTCAAGCAGGCTCA
>NW_009260514.1:172972-192939 GCF_000687185.1 Egretta garzetta | reverse complement strand
AAAAACAAAACTCTGACATTATTTGGCCACGTTGGCTTTTGGGTGAAGCTCAAAGATGTGGTACGAAGCCAAGAGCGAGGTTTTCAAATGAGCTCGTTTTGTAAGATCAGGGCGAGTGGGTCAGCTCCGGGGCAGGCACCTCCGCTTGCATTTGCTTTGCCAAAGCACCGCCAGCGACATCCCTTTTTTGACACATCATCAACATTCCAAGGGTTTTCCAGAAGCTTCTTCAGTGCATAAAGAGAGCACGGCTCTCCAGATGGCTGGAAATGTGCAGATTTTACCCCAAGATTTTATTTCTCGAAAGGAGTAAATTTTACTCCTGAGAATGGCATGAAATTTCAGATTATTTCATCCTGAAAATTTAGTTCATCTGGAAGATGCACCTGAAACCTCACCCTTGTACCCCCAACATCTCCCCTCCGCCCCATTTCGGTTTCAAACCACCATGTGCTGCGTGTTTCAGCCATTTTATTGAACTTTGCGTATGAAATAACAGTTTCAAGTTCTAATGAAAAAAAAAAAACATTACAAAAATAAATTCAACATCAGGTAAAAAAATCACGCAACTGAAAAAAGAAAAAAAAAAAAAAATCACTTTTTTTTTTTACCGGTAACTGAACACAAGGCCCCACACCACGGTGGAGGTCACCAGGACGATGGGATGCAGCGGCTTGTTTTAGCATCAGACTGGTATCAAAAAAACCCAAGTTTAAACAACTGCAACACAGCTCACTGGCAAAACCAGAGTTTAAAATGAACTTGGAGTAACAAGACCGCACTTTACATCTCCAGTCCAAAATTGCATCGTTTCTGTGGCACCGAATCAGTCAGGATTTTGCCTTCTTGCAGGGAAGGCTTCATTTTTTCAGTCTGATACACTGAATTTCACAAGGCAATATTTCGCCCTTCAAATACACCCGACGCGTGTTCCAGTTGAGACGGTCGTGCAAACATTTCAGCATTACCCAGCTGCGCAGACAAACGAGGGAAAGCAAAGTCAAAATTATATCCAGCCATCTCAGGAAGATATCAGGAAACTAAGTTGCATAGTAAAGGATAGGAAATTAAGAAACACGAGCTGCTCCCGTGTCGGTGGTCGGCAGTCGATGCAACATCCCCCATTTGCAGTGTTTTGGGACCTCAGGTGATGAATTAAGAGCCCGTTCTCCTTGAACGATGCCAGAATCAGCGGTGGGGACAGCTCACCTTCAGCACTGAAGGCGATTTTCCTGCAACACCTGAACAATTTGAATAACCAAGTCCGATTTCCAATAGGCTGATGGCAGCGCGGCAGCAAACGCATTGTTTTGCATTAAAACTGCCCTATTTCAGGCACTGGTTGACAATTTCCTGGCTACGTTTTCCCTTCATACCATTTGATTTGCAAGTCCAGCTCTACCAATGACTTTCGTATTGCCAGGGAAATTGTCCTGCTCCGAAATCATCCTCAGGAATTGGAGTGAATCATTGGAAACACAGCATCAGCGGCCTGGCCTTGCAATGGTCAGAGAGATGATGCATTACGGAAAACCCCGGTCGGTGACAGCAGTATCTCAGACCATTCATTTTAAAGATGCACTGATGATGTCATCTTGGAGAAGAAAAAATGTGGAAAAGAAATGTAATTTACCTGTACCAGAGGCCGGGGGATGAAAACATGGGGATTACAGAGTTGGGTAGTTTCATAGAATCATAGAACGGTTTGGGTTGGAAGGGACCTTAAAGATCATCTGGTTCCAACCTCCCTGCCATGGGCAGGGCCACCTTCCACTAGACCAGGTTCCCCAAAGCCCTATCCAACCTGGCCTTGGACACTTCCAGGGATGGGCCATCCACAACTTCACTGGGCTACCTATTCCAGTGCCTCATCCCCCTCATAAGACATTCTTGACTATATCTAATCCAAGTCTACCCTCTTTCAATTTAAAGCCATTACCCCTTGTCCTATCACTACGTGCCCTTGTAAAATGTCCCTCTCCAGCTTTCTTTAGGTCCCCTTCAGGTACTGGAAGGCTGCTCTATAAGGTCTCCCCAGAGCCTTCTCTTCTCCAGGCTGAACAAGCCCAACTCTCTCAGCCTGGCCTCGTAGGAGAGGGGCTCCAGCCCTTGGATCGTTTTTGTGGCCTCCTCTGGACTCGCTCCAACAGGTCCACGTCCTCCTTATGTTGGGGGCTCCAGAGCTGGACGCAGGGCTCCAGGTGGATCTCATGAGAGCAAAGGGGGAGAATCACCTCCCTCAACCTGCTGGCCATGCTTCCTTTGATGCAGCCCAGGACTGCTACTTGGCTTTAGTCTCAGCTCGAGGGACGACTTTCTACCTGATTGTGCAATGGAAAGAAAAGCAAGAGAGCGGGGAATGTGCTGGATCCCGCAGCTTTTTAGGGGAGAAAAAAGCTATCCCATGAATTCCTTATTTTTAAAAGGATTCAGTAGCAGTAACAGCATTTGAACATCTGTCTCAGAAAATGTCCAAGTGCATGTGTCATTAAAGCCTTCTGCACCCTCTGGGGTGCTCAAAGGCTGGTTTCTGAGATGTTTAATATTGCAAGTTTGTTCACCTGCACCTGTGGAAAGAGGCTGGAGGCCAGGATGGGACTGCAGGAATCCCGACTTTCCCCTCAAATCCAGCGGGGCAAGCGAAGCAGCCTGCCGCATGTCATCTCCGAAGGTCTTCTCCACCTGCACCCGTAAGCCCCATCCCATCTGCTGGGCCCACTGGGCCTTTGTTAGGGCCCTTAAACGCTTTACGAGATATTTTGCTTTCTAATTTTCCTGCCTTCTTAAAACATCTTAAGACTTGCTCTTAAAACTAGTGGCTTTGTGTGGTTCTACAGCAGCCCAGCTCCCTCGGTCTGATTTTCCTGCCTATCCACCAGGATGGACCCAATGGCAGAGCTCTCATCACTTTAACAGCACCCGAAAATTAAAAGAGGGAAGGGATGGCGTACAGCATTTGCCGGAGACAGCAGCTGTGCTGGGCGCAGAGGAGAAACACGTACGTGTTCAGCGTCTAAAGAGCACGCCTGATGCACGGCATCTCAGAGATGCTCTCAGCATCTCAGAGCACGGCTTTGAAGGGCTATGAATAAAGATGAGCAGCCTGCGTTCGGATGATTATGGGAATCAATGCACGCTATTTTTTTGGATCTTCTCTTGATGTCAGCCGTCATTAAATCGCTCCCTTTTTTGTTTTTTTAATCGACTGGATACATTTTTAATTTGTCTTCCCTTGCCAAATCCAGCCCTCTGCTCCAAATGACATCTCAACGCGGCTGTCCTGATACGATGGTTATCTTTAAAACGCACAAGGCTAGAGTTAGAGTCGTGGCAACACAGATTAATATACTGGACTGACAGTTAAAGACTATCAAACTCTCGATTATTTTGAAAAAGCACATTAACAATTAGCTGGCTCAGCGACCAAGCAAAAGAAACCCACCAGCATGGAGCAACGTCGTCAACGCCAGTACGTACAATATCGAGAAAAGGTTGAAATTTGGCAAATTGTCATCGGTGTGAGATGTCCGAGGGGTGGGTTCGGTGCTGGACAGGAGGAGCGGAGTGGCCGGCGGCCCCGGGCTGAGCTCTGCTCCAGGAATGGGGCATTTCTGCTGCCAGGAGCGGGACCGCTGGGACCCACCAACCCAAGTGGGCGAAGGGATCTGGTTTTTCCCATCGCTTTGCTTGTCAAAATACGCACTTCGAACCGTAACACAGATGATTTAACAAAGTGGCTATTGAAAACAGACAGGAATAATTATGTTACATACACACATGCCATAAAAAAGCTCTCTGTAACACCGGTGAAAAATAAAAATAACTTTAGTACTGATACATTCTATCCCCCATTTTAAGGGCTACTGGATCATGTTCCAAAAGAAACTAAATTTAACACCTTTGGGACCAGGGCTTCCCAAGATCCAGGTCTGTGTTGCAATCCAGAAGATCAGTTCTCCTCCTCCTAATGTGCCGTTACCCCTGCGGGTGAGCCGGGGCTGTCTGCAGGATGGGGGGGGGATGCTGGATCAGACCTTCCGTGGGTGCTTTGCCTGTTTGCAGCCCCAAACCAGCAGCGTGGCAGAAAAGTGCTTTCTGGGTCAGCCCCTCAAGGTTTCAGAGTTGCTAAAGCTTTTGTTCAATCTCCTTTGCAGCCTCAAGAGCACGCTACGAACCCATCATGCTGCAGGGAAAGCTGCAAACAAATATATTTTGCAGCTCCTTAGTGGTTTTGGAAGCGAGATCTCCCAAAAAAAAGCCCAGCCCCATTTCCCCCAGCCTGCCAGCAGCTCCGTCCATGGCAATGGGGATGAGAGCACTGCTTGGTTATTTGGGACTCCCAGTGATGGAAACAGGCTCAGCCCTCACTCCCCCAACACTGGGGGCTTTTTATGGTGTTTTTTTAAGGGGTCTTTTTAAGGTCTCAGACTTTTTATCATCTGAGCATTAAATACATTTGTTGCTGGGGAGCTGCAGGGTGAGACAGCCTGCGGGGGGCACAGGGGATGGGTGCCTGGGGAGGTGGGTTTTGGCTGTGCCATGTTAAGACAGCCGGCCACAAGGCAAAAAGCTCTGCAAGCCCATCCTCAGACTGCTCCGGCCGCAGTGACTGCCAGATCCCCAGGGATTTGCCGGCAGAGCAATTTGCTGGAGGATTCCATGGAGGAGTTCCCTCTCCCTACTCCCCTATGGACTGGGCACGGCCAAACACGAAGTTAATGAGAGCCACCACTCCAATTAACTTTAATTTGTGCAGACAGCTTTCACACCAGATTGATTTCACACCATCCGGTTCTTCACCTCCATGATTCCCTGGCATCCCTCTGTCAAGCCTTGGCACCCTCAGCTCATCTCCGTGGGCTTGGGGACCTGCTCCTGGGGCTCTTCCAGCAGTGCTGGTCCCCAACCCACCTCCCTCTGCACCTTGGGCTGCAAAAGCCGCGATAAAACCAGGTGGCAGCAGCACCAGTCCTTTCTAACTCATTTATCCACAGCTCCAGTGGCCACAGGGTTTCTACCACGCTGGGAATAAACGCAAACAAGCCCAAGGCGCAACGTCCCACTAAGGGCCAGATCCATATTTGCTCTTCATTCCCCAAGGTGAGCAACACAGCTTTGACTAAAACTGCTGGTTTTTTCACTTTTGTTATTTTTTCTCGCTGTCTCAGCCCATTCTCCCCAGCCTGCACCAATGCACAACCCCAGAGACTTGTGCCTGTGGGAGCCCCAAGCCCTGCTCCCATAAACAAGGTCTCCATCACCAACAATGCATATACCATGACAGGAGGAGGAACTCGAGCCAAGAAATTATCCGTGTTCAAAACCCAAACAAAACAAACACGACCTCACCAAAGTCGACATATTCCTTTAAGAACCACATCATCTCCCCACCGTTAAGGGGATTTCTCAATCCTAATTTCAGCTGAAGTTTGCATGCAGGGCTAAGACAGCCAGAAAAGAGGATGACTTCTTCTGCTGAACTACAGACAGGTCCAGAGCAATCCCAGTCCCAAACGACGGCTCAGAAACCCACTTGGGTCTCGTTCATCTTCAAAGCTCTTCTGCAAGGAGAGACGTGTGGTGCAGACAGCTTTTGGTTGCTTTGCCACGAGTATTCCCCCGAGTTTTCCCATTTCAGAGCCTTTCTTCCAGGCAGGGTGTTCATTTTTAAGGGCATCCTCACCTGGCTTGTGCCTCAAAGCATCCCACATGTGTCTCCGGTGGATGTTCCCCATCTCCTGCCCGGGATCTTGTTTGAAATGCGGGTCAACAACTCTGCTTGGTGAAGGACCCAGGTTTTGGTGCTGCCCTCCAGGCAGAGTGGTCCTTGCTCCACTTTCCAGGTACCCGGTGGGGACCTCAAGGCTTGTCCTTGGACATGGACCCAAAGCATTCAGCGGCATGAATTCAAGAGTCTGCTTCACACGCCTAAAGATTTTGTCTCCCGTTACCTCCGCTTGAGCATCCTCTGCTCCGGAGCAAGCTCCAGCTCACTTTGCTTGGTCCAGTCCAAATTAACATTCCCTAAACCACCCCTGGTGACCTATTGCACTGCAGATGCAGAGGTTCCCGTGCTCGCCTGAGTCCCACCAACTTGATTTTCACTCAGAAATCCAATGCTGTTGCGAGTATCACCTTGCTCCTCCGACGGAGTATGCACCGGGTGGGTTTTAGTCTCAAAGCTGGGACGGAGGCAGCGTGCTGAGATGGATGAGGCTGGGGCGAGAACGGGAAGCCAGAAGCAGGAGAGGCCATCAACCCCTTTGCTGTTTGCATTTATCCTTCACAGACCATTTATCCTGTTGCACTGGGCCAATATTTACCCATATGGTCCTCAGAAATGCAGTGAGGTTATAGAGAGCCCAGCTTGAAGAGCTCACATCCCAGTGCAGGCAACCCACAGCTCTTACCCTGCCCCAAAAAAATCCCACCCAGCCTGCAAAATGAAACAGCGATGGGCAAAGGAGCGATGGACTTCCCATTTATTATAGTATTAGCAACACAATACTATAATATTCCCTTGGGACTGAAGTACCATGGAACAGCAGAGATGGGTGTACGGGCTCTCATGAAATGAAGCAGGGGCATGACCAGCCAGGATTGGGTTTTATACCTTTTCCACCCCTGGAAATTCGATTTTTCCTTAGTTTTTCATGGAGTGATCCTGAAAGCAAGGCACAACTTGTTGGCTGTTTGACAGTTTTCCTCAGCATCGGCAGAGATGTTATTTTCTTCGTAAGGACTTAAAATAAATCACAGCCTTTGGTACAGCACATACCTACTTATAAAGAGCATTTACAGGAAAGTCCGAAAAATGGAACAGAACTTATTCATGTCCCATTGCCGAAAAGAGCCTGTGTCCTTTGACAGGGAACGGTGAGAGCAACCAAATTTCCCCCATCTCCCTCCCACCCCAAGCAAAACACTTGCACTGCTTATTAGCAGCTCTGGTTAACGCTTCCTTTCTGGTTGCTTAACCTTGAAGAGATATTTTTTTTAAAATTAAAAAAAAAGACTGAAATAATGTCCAAATGATTTCCACCTCCCCTCCTCCTTTTTCCTGGCTTTGTTCAGTCTCATTATATTGCACATGATTTGAAGATAATCTTCCGGCTGCAAAGGTGTTCGCTTCTACATAATGCACTTGTTAGAAAACACAGATAACGTGGCAAAGATTTCATATATATATATATGAAACATGAAATGGGTTTAACTGGGAAGGACAGACCCTCCGTCGGTCGGGTCCACAGCAGCATCAGTCATCGCGTCCGTGATGTTTGCCATTTCCTTGGAGGCGCTTTATTTCTCAACACAGTCTTGAAGGTCTTAATTTTGAAACTTCTTCTGGTATCTGTTGGGCAGAGCAAAGAAGGGCTTTTATGCACAGCCTGGTTTGGAAAACAAGCAACAGGTTGTTATTTTTTTTTGAGGCAAAGTAGAATAAATGTTGCACACTGGTCCCCTCTGACAACTTCACATCCCCCTTCCCCACCAACAAAAAAGTGGAAATTTGCTAATTAAAATTGTTTAATGGACTAAGCGCATCACAGTCTAAAACAAGCTGAAGACAGAAAAAAGATTCACTAAATATATTCCACTTATGAACTATTATCCCACATTAATGGCAGGTTCCAAATCCAAAATAGAATAATTAGCGCAAAACGGGTTTTCCTCATCAGGTTTTTACCTTAATCAAGCTGGGTTTGTTCCAACCCAATCTAATGCACATGATACAAAGCAATTGCTTGATCTTATAAATCTGATACAGGGAACGGCAGGAGCTGGGGCCGATCCAACGCCCAGTGCTCGGACCATGGAGTTGATCCCACAGAGCTCAAACCCAAGACCCCATTTTCATAAAATCATGGAATCACAGAATGTTTTGGGTTGGAAGGGACCCCTAGAGGTCACCCAGCCCAACCCCCCTGCAGGGAGCAGGGACACCTTGAACCACATCAGGTTGCTCACAGCCCCGTCCAACCTGGCCTGGAATCTTCCCAGGGATGGGGCCTCCACCACCGCTCTGGGCAACCCCTGCCAGGGTTTCACCACCCTCACTGGAAAGAATTTCTTCCTTAGATCCAGTCTAAACCTACCATAGTTCAGTTTCAAACCATCACCCCTTGCCCTGTCACAGCTGGCCCTACTAAAAAGCTTGTCCCCCCCTTTCCTCTGGGCCCCCTTTAAGCCCTGACCGGCCGCACTCAGCTCTGCCCGCAGCCTTCTCTTCTCCAGGCTGAACACCCCCAACTCTCCCAGCCTGGCCTCATAGCAGAGGGGCTCCAGCCCTCGGATCATTTTAGTAGCCCTCCTCTGGCCCCGCTCCAACAGGTCCATGTCCTCCTTGTGCTGAGGGCTCCAGAGCTGGACGCAGGGCTCCAGGGGAGGTCTCCCCAGAGCAGAGCAGAGGGGCGTAGAGAGCAGAGTTGTGATGTGGGGATGGAGGTGCCTAGCAAAGGGAAAAAAAAAAATCCCCCCATCTCTGCGGTGCTGAGCTGCTGAGCCTCCAGAGCGCATAAAACCAGCTGGTACTGAAACAGGTCGGCTTTGAAGCCAAATAACCCCACATCATGAAGGGACTCATCCTGACTCCTCTGCTCTGTCTTTAAGACACTGAAACTCTTAGAAACTTCATGCGACTGCTTACATCCCATGAGTTTTCAGAAATCACACCCGCTGTCTCTAGTTCATACCGCAGCCATCGGAGCATCCCACCTCCTGCCGTGCCACGTCCCAGCCTCTGCACCCACCTGGGATGGGGCAAGGGCAAATTTCCTGAGGGTTTAAGCCCTGGGTAAGTCAGTGGGAGTCACGCCCCCAAATTCTGGCCCTTTCACAGTGATTTTTCAAGTGGGAATTAGTAAAGCTTCTCACAGCGAGGTTCGTTAACTACATTAGAAGCAGTGTGTGGTGCATGCTAATAAGATGAGCGCTACCACCAAATCAGACTATGTGAGCTGGATGCTTCATCAGCAGCTGGCGACGAGGCAAGGGTAGGAAGGATCTGTATTCCTAGCTCAGAGCCCAGCCTAACCCACTGGGATCTATCCCAGCTCACCCCCAAAAATGAGCCTATTTTCCCCAAAGGGAGAGGCAGGATGGAGATACCCAAGACAGGATAGGATCCATGGACCGAGGAGGGTGAGACCCGCTCTCTGGGTATTGCGGGGATGCTGTTGCGGGGATGATGTTGCAGGGATGCTGTTGCGGGGATGCTAAATGCCAGCAGAGAAAGGAGAGAGGTGGGATTCCCCGCAAGAAGCAAAGATCCCCTTGCAAGGCAGCGCAGCACTCGGTGAAAATAAGCTACCAGAGGGGCTTAGTGCTCCTTGCAAGGGTCTCAGACCAGCCGGTTATTCAGGCACCGGCTTATCCTGAAGTGCCAGAAGGACGATTCATGGGCTTAAAGCTAACTGGGGTTTATGCTTTATTGGACTGGGCTTGCTGGGGGGGGATTACACCCCCCTCCCACCTGCCGGCAGGGAAGGGCTCCTGCTTTTTTGCAAAGCCATGGTCAAATTGCCGGGATCCCCAAGCATTGCTGGAGTATTACACAAATAAAACCCAAATAGCAACCTCAGCCCAGCCCGGCCTGGGAAATACCGCTGGTTTGGCTGAGAAGGGGACGGCAGAGTTGGGGCTCTGCAGATTAAGTGGTAAATAACAATTTGCTCAAACTGGGCAAATAATCCACTGCTTCGGAGTACCCTGCTGCCTCTTCAGGCTGTATCCTTGCCCCTGGAGAAAGAAACCCCAAATCCTCAGCCTGACCATGACGTTATTTCACCAAATTCAGCAAGAACAGCAGTGGGAGTGAGAAGTCAGGAGCATTTAGGAGATATTGCTGCTCTGGCTTCTGAAGGGATCCAGATGTATTCCCATCATATGGGGGTGATGAAATCGTCTCCACTCCAAGAGAAACAGAGGATATTAAACAGCAGACACAAAAATTAGACGGTTTTAAATCGGCCGAGCCAAATAACTTGTATCCAAGCATTTGGAGCTGGTGAAGCAGCTCGTGAGACTGCAAGTATTGAGTATCTCTTGAGCCCTGGACCTGGTGAAAATCCAGAGGACTGGAAAATAGCTCCTGTTGGGCGAGTTTTTTAAGGGATAAACAAAGTGACCTGCAAAATGATGGGTCTGGCCATCTGTCACTGATCCCAAACAATATGCTGGAAGGGCTGCGAGACTTAATACAGAATTAAAGAGGAAGATATAATTGATGCCAATCAACGCATGGTTAGGGAAACCAGATCTGATCACATTAACTTGATCTCTCTTCTTACTGAGTTCCACATTTAGCTGATAAAGGTAAATGCTTGTGTAGTGCTGTCCTCTAAGGGAGCTGCATGACAGCTTGGTTAAGAAAACGGAGCAATACAGCCAATTCCCAGGAGATATCACCAGCCCGAAAACCAGCTGAACCCCGGTTGCGTTCACTGGTTCCCATCTCCTTGTGCACGCTTTGCTTTCTCAGAGCATTTTGCAACCAGGATGGGAGACACCTTGCTGAAAGGTTGCCAGCCCCAGGGCAGCACAGACCGGGCTTGTTTCAGATGCAGCAGAAAGATTTCCTCCTTTAACTCGGAGGTTTCTGAAGTGCAGAATATCATTCAGGCACCTGAAGGTTAAAGCACGAGTGCTGGGTGCCAGCATCCACCGGCGCACGCACGGAGGTAGGAAACCCTTCGAGCCTGCAATGCTACACCCAGCTCACAGCAAACTCCTTTCACATCATTCTCACAAGCTCAAATTTGCAGCAGGCAGGTTCATTTTAAGCCGAAACTTCTTACTTCTCGTTTTTGACCTGCTGCAACAGCCTTGAGGTTCAAACCATTACCGAGCCGCAGTGGCAGCTCCAAGCAGAGACCAGCGAGGAGGGAGAAGTGGGATTTCAACTACAAATGCACAGAGGTTTCAGGAGAAACGGGCTGTAGAAAACAAGTTCAAAGATGCAGAGGGAAGAAACAGGAGGAGAGGAGGATGGTTATAAGAAGGGGAGCCGTAGGGCAGAGCTGGCATCCCCGGGAAGCTGGGTGAAACCCTGGGCTTTCCTCCAGCTGGGGGAAATAACTGCAGTTAATGGGGTATCAGGGGAGGGTTTGCAGGCTCTGCAAGCTTCAAGCAAGCTGAACTCCATAAAGCCTTTGGAGGATTCTTTACTTCTTGTTCTGTATTTCAAAACCACCTCTCCCTTCCACAGCGTGTTTCATTGCAAACACTTCATGAAGCCGCTCGGTGTCATTTAGAATAGAATCGTTTAGGTTGGAAAGGACCTTTAGGATCATCAAGTTCAACTGTTAACCTAACACTGCCGTCCCACCACTAAACAATGTCCCTAAGCACTTCATCTACCCATCTTTTAACTACCTCCAGGGATGGGGACTCGACCCCTTCCCTGGGCAGCCCATTCCAGAGCCTGACAACCCTTTTGGGGAAGAAATTTTTCCTAGTGTCTAATCTAAACCTTCCCTGGTGCAACTTCAGACCATTTCCCCTTGTCCTATCATCCGTTCCCAGGGAGAAAAGGCTGACCCCCACCTCACTACAGCCTCCTCTCAGGCAGTTGTAGGGAGCGATGAGGGCTCCCCTCAGCCTCCTCTCCTCCAGACTAAACAACCCCAGCTCCCTCAGCCACTCGTTGTAAGACTTGTGCTCCAGACAAGGTGGGGAAACTGAGGCCCAGAGGAGCTGACCTGCCCAAAGCCCCCCAGCAGGCCGACAGCAAACACCCAGCCACAGTGCTCCCATCCTGCAGGGCCGGGGCGCGGGGCTGCATGTGGTCATGGACCAGCTCCATGCCAAAATCCCCCCGAGCAGCACAGCATCACCCGCCACCCTGCCCTGCACTCAGCTCCCTTATTGCAACCAAGTGGAACAGCAAACACATCTCCCTGTAAATGCAAAAAACACTTTGAAAAGGGGCTGTTCACCCTGTCCATGCTCTGTTTTCAATCTTTAGCTTCCCATGAGAGCAAGACCCCGAACACAGACCCTGCTGCCAGCAGCCCCGCTCCCCCCGCAGAGGCTGAGCCTTCGGCAACTGAACCATGACACCACTCCAAAGGATTTTTCATGTCTATCCACGAAGGTGCTTTGGAGGAAGCAAAGCAAAGCAGCTGGTGTTGGTCAGCATCAAAATAAAACTGACTGCACTCTGCATCCTTGCTAGCAAGAACAGAGCCGCTCGCTAATCTAGTCGTGCGAGCCGCCCATCCAAACCAAGTCTTCCCACCCAGCGTGTGTTAAAGATGCTAAAAATGAAGCGCAACAACTGTAGAGAAGCAACAGACACGACAGAGCTTAAACACGCTCAGAACTGAATTACAAATCGTTAAGGAAATGAATCATTCCCAAACAAATGCAGCAGCGCGTGCGGCCGTCTGCATCGCTGAGCCGGGGGTCTTCAAATCAGCGTGCAGCGTGGCTGGGTAAAGACGATTCCCATTACAAGCAGGGCAAGCCCAGCGATCGGGAAGTATTTTAGCTACTCCCAAGCCCAGTGACAAGCTGAACGAGATAGGAGACAGGTTTTAATTTACTTGAGCCTGTCCTGGTTCATCAGAAGGAGAAAAGTGACGGTGCCCTGAGGGGAGGTTCATGCGTGAAGGTTTCCCTGCCCTGCTGCAGAGCGTCCTCAGCGCCAAAAATTCAGGCTCTGAGCAGTGATGAGGCAAAGACGGACCCTGAAACTTGGGGGTCTCATAAAGCAGCGCCTTATTTGTGGAAGGAGAAGCACACGGGGGATTTTCTCTGAGCATTTTTGGCTGAGTTTTGCCAGCAGTGGGGATAAAAGGGCTCCAGCTACAAGGGCAGCGCGGGACCCTGCGCACATCCCTCTCCTGCACAGAGCGTGGTTCTCCTGAGCAAAAAATGGGATTCGCTTTTGCCGGTGACAAAAAGCTGGAGCCTTGATGCTTTCCCTGTGCAAAGCAGTGAACACCCGTCCTGTCAGGTGGGATGAATATCGCTTTGATGGAGACAGCGTTACTCATTTTCCTGTTTGGGAAGCCAAGTTTGGGAGAAAAAGGTCTCGACCAGACTCGACCACAGTGGAGCTGGGAGAGTTTCGGCTGGGGCAAGAGCCAGATGCTGTGGAGCCGGGGCTGGGGCTGCTCTGCAGGGCTCCCCCCAGCAGCAAACGTGCCCTTGCCGTGCGATGGCTCTGCCCTACAGCAGGGCTGTACCCCCCTCCTCACACCAGCCCTAGTTCTGCCCTAGGACAAACTGGTATCACCCACCCCACAAAATGAAGCCCAAACCCTCCCACTACCAGAGAAGTGATGCTCAGACGGGATAAAGCACCTCGGGGCACCCACCCCAAAACATCCCCAAAACGTCCCCATCGGAGCGGTGACGGCCACAGTCCCGTGGCTGTTTCCAAGGAAACCCTCCTGCCGGAGAAGTGCATCGCTCCAGCCCTCGCCACACTGGGAGAGGGCTCACACCACCCAGCACCCGCGGCACAGCACCCATCGGGCTCGCCTGGGCCCAGCGGGTGCTGCATTAGTGCAGCCTCTGCCATGTAAACAGCATTCAGGGAAATGGGGAAAGGCAGCGGCATCCCGTCCTTAACACATCCTCCAGCTATACAACACCCCTAACGCCGAGCCAAGCACCCCGCTCAGACTATGGGTGAGGACCCATAGCAGGGCAGGGTGCAGAAGAGCAGTTCCAGCACCGTAGCAGCGAAGGAGACAATTTATAGAGTATTTCCCTGCCCACAGCATCCTGTAATGTCCAGAAATTCCCTACATCCCTGTACCCATCGCCCCTACAGCTGCCTTTGCACGAGGCTGGCGGTGCTCTGAGCTCTCCCTCCCGGTGCACGCAGCAATCGACACCAAAGGGCAATACAAGTCGCCTTTAAATCCTGTTTGTCTGTTTGTACTCGCAGGTTTGCAGCCTACCCAGAGATCACATGTTAAAGCATTTCAAAAGGGAAAAAAAAAAAAGGCCCTGCCTTCCATCAGGCTGCGACGGGAGCCTCCATGTGCGCTCACCAAGATATGCATATTTTAAAAGCTTGGCAGGAAGAGGGCTCCAAACTACACAATTAAACAGATTTCACACAGAATGCTCTCCATACACACCAACCGCTGCAGGAGACCCTTTCCCTGCCCTGCCAGGAGAGACCCCTTCGCAGCCGATGAGCTCCGGGTGGCTCCTTCCCTTCCGCTGGGGAAGCCACTGTGTCCGCCCTTTGCCTCCACTTAACTGCCCATAAACTGGAGATTAAAATTAAAAAAAAACAAAACCACAACATCTTTTGTCAAGTGGTGGAGCAGGAACAATTGCCTGGGAAGAAATTTAACCCTCTTGGAGGAAAAAGATATCTCCAGCCCTTGTTTGTGTCCATGCGTGGGGTGGGATGGATAATGCTCTGCTCCTCTGGCCTCCCCAAGCACCTGAAGGGCATCCTTTGTGCTGGAGAACAACAGAACCTTTTTAGAAGAGGCCTGAAAACACACACAAAAAGGGCAAATAAGCAGGAGAAAAAGGTGAGGGTGTCAAAGTACCAAGCGGAGGGGCCGGGGTCAGGGTTGCTGCGTGTCCCCTGCAGCTCTTTGTACCAAGGATGTGTTTCGAGGTGGCATCCAGGGCTGAAACGGGGCAAGGGAACAGGTCCTAAAATACAAGTGAGGAAGAGAAAGGAGCCTAGGAAAGGAGGTAGGAGGCTGTACAAGGTGCTGTATCACCTAGTAGCCCTACAAACCCAGTACATAAAGCATCCCGGGGGGAGGCAGCTACGGCTCCCATCCTTGCTCCCATCCCTCGGTGCCAGCAGTAAGTGTCACTTAGTCTGGCAGGTGACAGGTACAAAGGACAGGGGAGGAGGAGGACATTTCGGAGAGCATCCCTGCCACACCGCACATGCAGACGACAAGCTAGGGAGTCCGCACCAGCAACTGCCTAGGGACACAGCCTTTCCCCCGCTTGCTTTCTGTGCGATCTGAAATGTCAGCCAGCAGCTTTCAGGAATGCACTTTCCTCTGTTTAATGAAATAAGCTGAGTCTAGGCAAGCCCTTCGCCTTGCCTTGGGAAGGCTTTGCAGCAGGCTGCCAGACAGCAGGCAGGCAGCTCCGCTAATCTCCTAACGCTGCCTCCTCTAAGCACATTAGGAGTCCAACAGGCTGCAAAGGCTGAGGCTCATCTTTAACTCCCGCGTGACTGTTAAAACAGTCCTGGGCCCTAATCGGAAGCACGCTGCAAGAGAGCAAAGTCAGTTCAATAAGCGGCTGGCTGAAAAGAGAGCAATCTTCCAGCCATCTCTCCCGTTCCTGGCAGGATGCACGCGGCGGCCAGTTGAAGAGAAGCCGTCAGACCGTGCAGCGACACGAACGCGTTTCTCTCGCTGAACGGTACCTAAGGAGACAGCGCAGAGGGAAGAGGCAGACAGAAACGGGGCAGAGCATTGAAAGGATATCCACGCTTTTCCACTTCCAATTTTTTGGGTGTATCTTAAAGACAGAGCAGCAGTGCTTTTATATTTTTCAGTGATACCATTCGGTACTGGAGCAAAACTGCCTTTTACCCCAGCGGATGAAGTGGTTTCCTTGCCACCTCTCCCATATAGAGTCTTTTACTCTCAATAAAATCCATTTGAAATTATTCTGCCCCTAGAAAATAAGACAGGGGGTGATCAGGAAAGCAAACTAACAACCTGCAAGGCTTATTTTAGATGGCAGCGAAACCGAAAATTGGACTGTGCCATTTCCAGGAGAACATGTGATTTCCATACGCCGTGCAGGTGCCACGGGCAGAACGCAGACACAAAACTCATCTGCAAACTCTCCCGAGTGGGACTGTTCCCCCTGCTTTTAAACTCAAATCCTCCTCTTGGGAATAGGCACGCGGAAAAGCTTTAATAACTATAAAAAGTGAGAGCTCGTAGGCAGAAATGACATTTCAGCCTGCCTGCAGCCTGGGGAAACGGCATGCTGGGGTGCTCCCAGTTATGCCGGACAAGGGATCCCAGTTATCCTGGAGAAGGGAATCCCAGGTTTGTTACCTCCCGCGATGCTCCAGGGCATCTCCCTAACACAGATCATTTGTTAGATCCTCCGCCGGTGAAAGCCACAGCCACACTAAAGCTGTCATATACCAGCAGCTAAGAAGCTGCTCTGATGTTTTCCCCGGTTGTATGGGGTTTATTAACTGGGGCTGAGGCAAGGCTAAGGGAGAGTGCGACAAACTGTCCCCATCCTTTTAAGTCTGGGTAAAATCCCAGCTAAACTCCAATTTCAGCGTGGCCGGCATCCCTCGGGACCAAACCCCCTTTCCACACACTTGGGAGAGGTGTGACTCGCACAGATTGGGGTCAAATCTCTCGTTGCTGTAAGAGGTATTGAACAGCAGCCCTGTGCAGTTCACTGCCTCGAAGGAATCAGATTTTATTTAATCCAAACCCCAGCAAAACAGAGCAGAGCCGGAGCCGAGGCGCTCGAGGGTGAGCAGCCAGGCCCTGCCTTCAGCCTGCTTCGATGGCAGGGGTCGGACAGAAGCATGAAATCGCTGCAAACAACCCTTTTAGCACAGAATTGGAGAAATCCAGCTGCAAAAAAAAAAAAGCAGTGGGGTTTTCCTCCTATGCATAGCACCAAAAAGCAAAGCGAAAAGCAAATATAAGCAGAGGAGCCATAGGATGTTATCGCACTTTACCTAACGTGCACAAAAGACCTGGAGAGCAGCAGGGTAAGCTGAAAAATAAAACGAAGTAGTGGAAAACACTAGGTTTGTCCCAAAAAAGCAACGTTACCTTATGATGCATTAAACTCTCCCCCGTGCAAAGCTCACCTGATCCCATCAGATGTCCCTTGGCCCCTGGTGCACAGGTAAAGATGAAGCCGGTGTGTTTTCCCCGGCGGGGTTTTGGTTACTTTTCAATCCTGCTCTTTATAGATGTGTCCCCCTTGTTTCAAAAAGCTGCCGGGGTTTTTCAGCCGAGCTTTCCCACTGGCTGCTCACTGCCATTTTGCACCGGGTTTGGGGAAACCACCGGGTTTTGTGCAACGCAGGGGGAGCGCGGGGTCGTTCTCGGCGGCGCGGGCGCTCGTGTTTGCAGGATGAGAGACTCCATCCCCAAATTTCACTCCCGAGGTGCGAGCTCCTCTCTGAGGGAGAGGTGGATTTGTGGTGTGCTTATTGCCTACGGGCGCTTTGTTCAGCACAGGGGAAGGGGCAGGGGGGGACGTGGCCCGGGAAGGGGGTGCCGGGATGGGGTCACGTAGCGGGGCAGAGCCACGGTGTCCTGCGGGATGATGATGGGGCTGGAACCATCTGGAAAGGTTTTTTTGCGGGAAGAGCGAGGACCAAGAGGGATGGGAGAAGGGATGCCATGACAACCTTTGGGGGTTTCCCAGGAAACCAGGGTCGCCATGGCAACTGCATCACTCCGGTGCGAATTAGTGACTTCCGCTGGAAGGCGTGTTCGCCACTTTAATCTTCTTGCGATAAGTGGCTGCATCTCTCCCAAACACATTGCAAAAAAAAGGAGGAAATATCCCTTTGTCTCCGGCTGGGTGGGTTTGAGGCTGCAGAGCCACGGCAAGGAGCCCGTCACGGATCCTGCATCCCCCGGTCCATGCCAGCATCGCGCCCCGCGCACCGTTGGCTCCTGAAACCATTCCATCCTGCCTTTCGTCTCCCTCCTCCCCGCTCGCAGACCCGCTGCACGGCCACAAATTTGACGTTAGATGAAATAATGCCATAGGGTTGCAGGGGAAGGGAATTAAGAATAAAAAACGAGGGCACTTTTTTTTTTTTTTTTTTTCCATTTAAATCAGCATTGATTGCACTCGGTCTCTGACCAGATTAGAATTTCATAAATGATCTAACGGGGGAGAGAAAAGGGACTCCGTGATGTGCCCATAATGGCACACCACATGTTTGAATATTAAGCGTCATTTAACAATGTGGTAACAGAGACTCTCTGCAAAATTAAATGGTTATTTCCTCCCAACCCCCTTTCAGTATGCTCTGCAACATGTTTTCCTCGTCTCCCCACCCAATCCGGGGTTGTTAATCCAACAAGTGAGCTTATGTGATGGAAGGGAAATCAGCTACACGCTGCCTTGAGGGAAGGGGGGGGGGGATTCAGGAGCAAAGCGAGAGGTCCCCAAAAACCAGAAAACAAAAGCAGCCCCGCAACACGTTGCAGAACAGACACCTGTTTCGACGGTGAGTGTGTTTTGTCTTCATCTTCCTTCTCTTTACCCTTTAGCGGTCCTCTTCTTCGGAGAATTTTAAATCCTTTTTTTCTTTTTTTCTTTTTTTTTTTTTGGATCTTTAGAAAGGAAGGATCTAAAAAAATAAACGTATAAAAACGAGGGCACACACAGACCGACGATGGTGCATGTTCCACACAATACTGAGTACACAGTCACTTTGCATTATTATTGTTATTATTGGTTTTTTTTACCGCATCCTCAGATTTTGTTGCCGTTTGTTTGGTTTTGTTTTTTTAAACATCCGTAAAGATCTTTTTGATGCTCACACAGTTGGGATTGTTTGTGGTTGTGCAGTTGCCTGTCTTAAAGGCAGCCTGTTTGAATGCACTGTGGTTGATTCCCCCTTCCTCGATCACCATGTACTCGGACTTGCTGAGGGTAGAATTGCTGCGAGCCTTCCTCATCTCCTCGCTGGACGAGAGGTGCTGGCAGCTCCCGACGTGCATGTATTGGGCTTGCTCCTCACCTTCCGTCTCCCGGTGGTAGAAATAGTTGAAATTGGAGACTATCACGGGCACGGGGAGAGCGATGGTTAGCACCCCTGCGATGGCACAGAGAGAGCCCACAATCTTGCCCCCAATGGTGATGGGGTGCATGTCCCCATAGCCCACTGTGGTCATGGTCACCACCGCCCACCAAAAGGCATCAGGGATGCTACTGAAACCTGAACTGGGGTCATCGGCTTCTGCGAAGTAGACGGCGCTGGAGAAAAGGATGACACCGATGAAGAGGAAGAAGATGAGCAAACCCAGCTCCCGCATGCTGGCCTTGAGGGTCTGCCCCAGGATCTGCAGCCCCTTGGAGTGCCGGGAAAGCTTGAAGATGCGGAAGACCCTGACCAGCCGGATAACTCTGAGGATGGCTAAGGACATGGCTTGCTGGCCATTGCCTTGCCTCTCAGCCAGCTCGGTGCCCAGCGTGATGAAATAGGGAATGATGGCCACAATGTCAATGATGTTCATTATGTTCTTGGAGAATGTGGCCTTGCTGGGGCAGGCAAAGAAGCGGACCAGCAGCTCGAAGGAGAACCAGATGATGCACAAAGTCTCCACCACAAAGAAAGGGTCGGTGAAGGACGACACCATGGAAGAGGCTGAGGACGAGGAGTTGGTGAAGACATCAGGTGGGAGAGGGCCACCACCCGTCCCAAAAGTCCCCCCAGTTCCCTCATAGTCGTGGTCATCCCTGAATTCAGGCAGGGTCTCCAGACAGAAGATGACAATAGAGATAAGGATGACCAGGACAGAGACTATGGCAATGCCTCGGGCCGGCCCAGAGCTCTCAGGGTACTCGAAGAGGAGCCACACTTGGCGTTGAAACTCCTTGTCAGGGAGTGGCCGCTGCTCCTCCCGAATGAAACCCTCATCCTCCCGAAACTTCTCCATGGCCTCCTCCCCTAGCTGGTAGAAGCGGATCTCCTCGGAGAATATATCGATGGGGACGTTGACGGGTCGCCGGATGCGCCCACCCGACTGGTAGTAGTAGAGGATGGCGTCGAAGCTGGGACGGTTACGGTCAAAAAAATACTCGTTGCGGAGGGGGTCGAAGTAGCGCATCCTCTTGCGTGGGTCCCCCAGCAGCGTCTCAGGGAACTGCGCCAGTGTCTTCAGCTGGGTCTCGAACCGCAACCCCGAGATGTTGATCACCACCCGCTCGCAGCACTCGTGCTCCCCACCGCCCGCGGGCTGGCTGGCGGGGGGGGCCGCGGGGGGGGGGGGGGGGGGGGGGGGGAC
>NW_009260514.1:171805-172188 GCF_000687185.1 Egretta garzetta | reverse complement strand
GCTTTGTTTTTCTGTGGAGAAGAGAGAGCGTGTGCATGTGCGTGTGCGTGTGCATGCACGCGTGTGTGTGCTCTTGCTTGCACGCGCGCGTGTGTGTGCGTGTGCATCGCCCCAGCAAAATAAAGGGAGAAGTGAAGCTGAGCCAGCCCTCAACCCCGGCGGTTTCAGTCCGAACCCAAATCTGCATTTCAGACTTTCCTGCAAGAAAGCCAAAAGGCTTCGAATTTTATTTTTTTTTTCCCCTCCCTTCAATTGATCTTCTTATGCAAATAGTTCAATTTTGGTCAAATGAGATTTTTTAAGACGAAAGCCTCCTCTGCAGGAGCCCAGCGCTGGAAAACGCTCCGTCCCCAGGAGACGTGCATCAGGAACAACCTCCGATC
>NW_009260514.1:155616-171706 GCF_000687185.1 Egretta garzetta | reverse complement strand
AAACCCCTCCCCCAGCCCCGCTTTGGCTCATCGCTGCGGCTATTTTTAACCAGCACAGGCTCCAGAAGGTAGGGAAAAAAAACAGATGAAAAGATCAAACTTATTTATGCTTTAAATTAGAAACAAGCTGTACAAAATATACAGACCTAGGGGGGGAAAAAACAACAATAAATATTGGTGTAAGAGCTGACTCCGGACTGTAAATGGCAAATTAACACTGCTGATGAGGTCTGAGCGAGCAGAACCTGCCTTCGTCTTCACTGACAGAGGGCAAAAAACCCTCTGCCACAAGAAATCAGGGGGGTTTCTTGCGGGAATGAGCCTCACTGAGGTCCTGTGGACAAAAAGCTGGACCTGGCTGAGGGATCTGACCCAAGGACAGCCTTTAGGTGAGCTGCCCGCCCTGCCTCCGCCTCCACCAACCTCCTGGTTCGAACATGGCCAGCGATGGGTTTTTCACACCAGCAGTAAGGCAGCAGCTCGGCGTGGCCATGAGAAGATGTTCCCCTGTGATCACATGCAGGGACACTTCTCCCCTTGCCCCAGACACGTGTTCTTGTTGCCACCTCCACCCTTGGCTTTAAGCTCCCCCTTCTGAGTCCCATTTAGTTCAAGGCTGCAGATCTCCTGGGACGAGGGAGTTGGGGCAACGGGTGCCCAGTCTTGCTCCCCCACCATTCCTACAGCAATTAATAGCACTGACCTGCAACCTGCTCCAGGCAAGAGCATCCACTCCTCTTTTCCAACACACAGCATCCCCCAGCCATCCCAAACCCCAGAGAAAGCAGGAAGCAAAGCCTTGGAGCATCATTAACCCTTGAGCTGCCCATGCTGCTTGTAGATTGAGAAAAATTCCTGGAAACAACTGTTCACATCCAAGTCTGAGGCTCTATTTTCTGCAGGTTTCAGGATCATGAAATAACCATCATCTGCTCACTACATACACGTGTGTAGCACTTCAAGACTTGTCTGGCTCATCTCTTTCCTCTGCTAGGATTTCTGCCAATAAATCACTGTCATCTGGTCTAAGGCAAACAAACAAGGCTGCTTTAAACCATAAACATTTATTGATGACAAAAGGCTTGAGGCAACAAGGCGTAACTTCCATAATTGCAACAGTTTACTCTGGATCTCAGTCGGGGGCAAACTCTTGGGAAATTGGTGCCAGTCCTACTGAGAGAGCCACAGACCTTTGGGATGCTGGTAGGAAAAGCCTTTCCCTTAAAACCAGGAGGAGGATTAAGCTGTTACCCCCCATTAGCTGCAACACAGCAGCAGACATTAACCCTTGAGCTCCGGGCAGCTTTGGTCCAGCATCACCCTGGCTCAACGGATTTCTCCAGGGGCTCCAGCCTGGTGACCCCAGGCACCCTGTGGCCTCCTGGCCCTGTTTATTCCTCCACTGCTTCCACATAGCTCTACCAAAGCCAGTTAAGCTGTGCCAGATGAGCAGGTTGATGCAGGCAGAGTGGAAGGAGGGGCAGATCCCCTCCTCCCCAGCAAAGTCCCCTCAGCTCCTTTGTTCTCGGGGGTCCCCAGCCAAGGTTTGGTTCAGCATTGGGGGTACACCAATAGCATCACTTCCTGCTTGGCATCCCAACCCCACACATATTTCCCCAGAAGGGTTTGCAGACAGGCACTGCACCAAGCCCAAAATTTGTCAAGCAGCAACACGTTCCAAAGCCAGGAGGTCTGAGCACAAGGGCAGAGGCAGGGGAATAAAAGCCCAAGGGGAAGGGACATTTCTGTGGTGTCCGACCCAGCCAGTGATTTCCTGCGAGCTGGGAGCTTGCTGGGCGAGGTGCAGTATCACTGCTCCTCAAGACTGTGCCTTTTCTGTCGAATGCAAGATGTCCCAGTGCTCCCTCTGCAAGTTTCTATCCGCTTTTTCATCCAGTTCTTCTGCTGCATCTGGTCTCAACAAATTCAATTTTACTCCTAACGGCCATTTAAGAAATCCCCCCCCCCGTGCAATGATCTACAGGCTGACCTATAACATCAGATGCAGTTTCTACAAAGAAGCAGAGCAAGCATCACTCTTGTCCTCCTTTAATGGCCGTCTCGGGGCGGATTTCCAAGCAGAGGGGACACACAGCTTCCCTCTTCCCACAGCCAGTCCCAGGCCATGAGAGGAACCCCCCCACCATCCCTCCCCAGGGGCACATGGGCTGCACAAAACACCTCAGGACCTTCACCCCCACCCTCAGCTATTCCCCAGCACAGGGCTGCTTTAGCACCCTGCTCCCACCTGGGAATTTTGCTGCCTCCTTGCTGAACCCCATCACCTCTCAAGCAGCCTTTTGGGGTTCTCCTCCTTCTACCAAAATCCTTCCCGTTCCCCTTAGCACCAGGCAGAGCAGTACAGCATCCAGCCCGGCTGCTGCAGCGAGCGGGATCTCACCCACCCTCCCCTCCCTCGCGTTTGAATGGGAACCCTGCCTCCATTGATAAATCTGGGACAAATCTGCTCTTCTTTATTTCGGAGGATCAGGAACCTTTCAGCGCAAACGCTGTTACAATAATACCTTAATGCACTGTAAATGTATTGTCTCTCCTCCCACAGCGGGGAACGCGCAAAGCCCCAACTGCTACATCAAGGCGGCGCAGTATTAACTCACTGGCGAGGTTTCTCATGTCATCTGGGAAACATGAGCTCTACCTCTGCCACTCACAACGGCCAAAGTTATGGATAAAGGCTCGAGGTTGTCACTTGGGTCATCGCCCGAAACCTTTGCAGACCGGACTTGCAGAGGACCGTTGGCATCAGACAGACGGTTCAGCGTCAACCCAACTTTTCAAGATTAACTTGGCACTATTCATACATTCTACAGCTAAAACATACATTATAGAGCTAAACCAGATGAATGGATGCTCCAACCCCACCCTCCTTAGCTTGCTTCAGCCAGGTTCGGCTGCTGTAACCTTCAACTGGTTCTTTCCCACCAGATTATCCCTGATTTCATGATGATTATTTGCTCATCAATTGAGGAATAAGTTGTACAATGCGACCTCTGGCTCCAGACTAATCAGTCCTGTCATCCTCACCTTTTCCCTTGCGGAGAAAGGAGGTGGGAGCACCCCCACCGTCCCTGAGGCTCACACCCTTCCAGGAGAGCTGTGCCATTATCCCAACACACACCAAGATGGGGTCACTGACCCCATTCCCAGAAATCAGGCATCCCATTTCATCTCCTCCTCAAGCCCCAAAAGCATCAGATGAAGGTAACACCTCGAGGGTAAGAGCTGAGAAATTCTCCACCAATGCCACCCAGGAAGGCAGCAAGAGGGATAGGAAATGCATCTCGATTTCCCAGGATGAATTCAGTGCTGTAGCACGGGAGCACACTGTCCCTATTCCTGTCCCTGTCTTAGTCAGACTCCGAGTGTAACTCAGTCATGGAGTGAATCCCTCAATCTCTCCGTGCCTCAGTTTCTCATCTGTACATTAAGAGAATATTTCTCGCCTCCCACCTAGAGTCTATTTAAATCCTACACCAGAAGCCTTTCACTGTGCTCATGGTTGCAGAAAATGAGAAATATACTGAAATTTGGAAGAGGGAGGAAAATTCAGTGCTGTCTAAATACTGCAGCTTGCTTCGTTCTCAGCACAGGTGGAGAGCATCGCCGCGAGGGCCAGAGGGAAAACTGATGCCTCTCTTTAACAGGATATTTAGCACCAAGCACAACAGGACCCCAAACACCCTGGGATCCTCTGCGACTGCTGCAGTCCAGCTACGGAAGGCAGCACGTCTTTGGAGAACAGTCATTACTGATGGGGGGGAAGTGAAAATTGAACCGCTAACCCAAAATAACTGAGCATGGACAGGAGCTATTTTTCATACTTTTTTCATGATGCTGTGGATTTAGCAGCAGGAGCACTTGGCCAGCAAAGAACAAGATTTGGTGGTTAGGAAAGATCAGCCAAGTTGCTCTGCATCGCTCGGTTATTTCACTTGGTGACTCCGTCAGCTTTAATGGAGCTGCCGGAGCTAAATCCCATCCAACCCTTTGGGGATCTAGGGGTTACAGCTCAGGATATAGTTGGACCTATTTTAATATCTTAAAAATGTGATTAACTGGGTGGGATTATGGTGGCCAAACAATGTTAATGCAAATTCCGCTGTAATGGGCATCGTGTTCCAAGGCCTTCACAATGACAGCAAAATGATACCCAGCGACTTCTCGCACAGCTCCTGTTGCACGCCATTATTTGGTCATTAAGATATAAGATTACACTGACAAAGCAATTTAACCACAAATCCAGGGACACAACAGGGCAACGGTACTGTGTTTTCATTTCGAAGGTAAAAATGTCCGCCAGAGTGGACCTGCATTTCAGCGACGGGGAGGAGGAAAGCCAGGGGACTCCTCGGGAACTCAAGGTGATGCCGGGAGAGCATGGGTGCCAAGTCAGACCCAGCCTCGGTGTAAAGATGTGAAAGCCCCAATTTCTGGCAGCAGAAAGCATCGCGTGGGCAAGGGGTGACTGTTCGCCCCCTGAAAAATTTATTCCATGGGTGTCACTTCTGTTTGGAGTTGGTGACCGTCACCCAGCGAGGTGGCACCAGGCAAGGCACGGCCTTCGCAGCCTCCTTACGCTGAGCAAGCCGCAATGCCATCCCACGGCAGCGAAACCTCTTGCTATCAGCCCTTACAACCAAACTCAGCAACCACTCTCCATCTACATGAATGTGGTCAGAGCAGTTTGCCTTAAAATACGGGATCAGTCCCTTCACAGTAGTATTTTAGGTTGAATTTTCAGAGGATGCTCAAGGTATTCAGCACGAATTGGTGCCTAAACTCCCTTCAGCTGCACAAACAACTCTGTTTTTAGGTAATATGATTTTGCTTTGCACAGAAAGAAAAAGAGAGGGTCTATAAGTCACCGCAATGCCACAAAGCATCCCTTGCACATGCTAAAATGTTTATTTTTAGAACGCCGCACTCTTCACCTTTTTCCCACTGTTTAGCCAGTTATATTCAGAAAAATAAATTGCACCACAGAAGTGATTTTTCCCGTGTTGGGTAGCTGGGATAGGAGCTGCCTCAACCCTCCTCTGCCCTGGCACCAGGCACCAGGGCCTCCCAGTGATTAGATCAGCGGGAGCTGGGCAAGGAGGAGATTTATCAAGGGCACTGAGCTGTCTCACCCGAGCACAGGATCCCTGTGACAGCCGCTGTGCCGCCTGGAAAGCAGGCAAGGACTTTCAAACTGTGTTTTGTCTCTCGGATTTCTCCGCCTTTCCCCAATCCTCCCAATTTTACCATGACTTTTCATTTGCTAGTTCAGTGAACATTGTGTTAGAGAGGAGAAAGACGAAATCTGAGCTTGCATGAGTTTGATCGACACAGCCCGGGAGCAAATAACGAGGGGTGAGGCATTGCCATCATGTTGAATTCAAGTGGGACGCGACTTCCATCAACCACATACCTTGGCTATCGCTGGGGAAGAGCCATCATTTAGCAAATTTGGTGTCAGTAAGGAGCTAGCGTGAGGAACGCAAGCATCAATACCTTCAGCTTGGCACAAGCCAGCTCTCGGAGAACCAGGCTTGTCCCCCAGAGCATCCCAGTCCCCTAAGGGCTAAGGGGACTCGGGGAGCCTGACTCAGCTCTGGGGACCTACAGCCCCCCATGTGACGACGCTAACACCCAAAAAACCAAAGTGAGAAAGCTCTCTGGTTTCCACCAAAATCACACAACAGATTTTGCCGGAGGTGAAACTGCTGGTGGTTAAAATGGGGAACATGACAGCTAGGGGAGAGCCAAGAGCGGTCAGAAAAAAATTCCATAGCTCATCAAGTTTCACCTTCTAACAAACACAGAAGCAAACTCACTGTAGTATAATTATTCTGAAGCCATCAAACTTCCATTAGAGTTTGATAAAGTCATGGAAAGAAACAGGGCAATGGCTGCCCAGCTGCAATTAGAGAGCCACGTTACAAAGACAAGGATGCTCCAGCGGGCTGCATCCCCCAGCGGCACAGTCCTTGGGCTTTGGTCTCAAAGGAAATGGCTAAATAGAAAATTAAAACTCACGCAGGTCGCCAGGCAAAACACATTACTGCAGCCCTGGCTTCCTGGCTTAAGTTAATTAGTTCATGTCTGTACGGTGCTTTGAAACAAAAGAAAAAAAACCCAAACCGGCATTAAGTGCTAATATTGTCATCATTCACTTCTAGCTGGCAATCCAAGGGAAATTCTCTCTGCCTGAAGGCCCTTCTGATTGTCCTCTCCATCTTCATGGTGAGTTTAACTCTCCATCACTGGTGCTGGGAACTGGTTCGTTATAAAAAGCCCTTCCTTAAGCTGTAACATTATTATATGGGGGTTATTTTCTACCGAGGAGACGTATTTGCACAGGGCTTCAGTTTTTAAACACAGGCTGTAAGTTTGTTTGGGTTTAGCTGTCACAACTGGATGCTGGTAGATCTGCAAAGCCTGCAGGTAAGGCTGGAGCTCCTTAACGCTTCCCAGCCATTAGGCAACGGTTTCATTTCTAGCTGGGAAACCCAAACCAGCAAAAATTTGGAGCAGAGGAATTTGTGCAGCATCATGGGGAGTCTGCAGGAAAGCTCGAAGACCTGAGCTCTGCAACAAGACCCTGTGATTTATTTTTAGTGCAGATTTCCTGCTTTTTAGCTACAGCCCTTCTTCTCCGGGCTCCCTCTTCTTGCACAGCACGTTTCCGAGAAACCCGGAAAACCCGCTCAGAAATCCCCTTGTGACACAGGGTGTTTGCAAGGAGGAACGCACCGAAAATGGGGTGAGGGGCAGCAGATGAGTCACTTTTTTGTCTCCTTAAGCCCCCTCATTGGGACCAAGGGGTGTGATGCTGGGCGATGGGCGACACAATCCCACCAGCAGCTCACTCACGGGCGCCACAGGGGCTGCCTTCATTTTGCTGACCAACAGCCTTTTTGGCAAGAGTTAGTAATAACGAAAGAGTTCTGCTAACAACCCAAGATTCTCTCAAATGACTTTTGTTACGCAAGCGCCAAAGCAAAAGGAAAAGCCACCACATTCCTCTTTCCCCTTTCTCTAAGCCCAAAATGACAACATAACCAATTTGGGGATGTTTTCTTTGAATGGGGGGGAGTAGGGGGCTTCCTGGAGCCTGGATTTTTTTTTTTTTTTCTTTGCTATATTAGGAAAAACAGGTCCTTGCTCAGCTTGGGGACACCAGGAAGGCTGATCCACTCTGTCACCTGGGACAGTAACCCCAGCAACAGCTCGGCTGCCGGCAGAGGCAGGAGAGGATGCTGACTCACTGCCTGCTTCGCTTTCGCAGCTCACCCTTCATAAAAAGCATTGCTGGAAGAGTCTTTGCTATTCCTTTCCTCTAACCTTCCTCTTCAAAAAAAGAATTAAGAAACCTCAATTATAAATGAACACATGAAAAAGAAGTATCAGTGAATATCAAGGCAAAGTTTGATTCCACGAAGGAGCTCGCTTTGGTTCAAAAGGCAGTAGCCACCATTAATTCGCTGAAGTCATTACAAACAGAAATGACTCCCGAGATGGAAGGTTTTGCTGCAAATATAAATCAATGAATTATTAACAGCCTGGAGATAGCAAGAAAGGGGAGGAAACTTGAGAAGACCTTCTTAAAAGAAGAATTCTCCCCGAAATGACTGAAAGTCTCTCCTTTCCTTTGACCTTATTTCTTTGTCTGCTGCTTGCTTGCTTTTTTAATGCAAATCTTGTGCTTTCTCTGCTGCTTTGTTCCCCTTCTTCTCTTGGGGAAGAACAAAATGAGGTCCAGAACAGCCAAGAGAGAGGAAATCAGTTGACTTTGCCTTTTTCTCACAGCTTTTCCTCCTGGTAAAGTCATTTTGGCCAGAGAGCGATGGGAACACAGTGCAGGCATGGAGATGCCGGCTGGAGCGGGACCTAAGGGCAGCTTCCAGCATCCCGGGGAGGGAGCGGAGATATCACGGGGGTCCCCACCAGGACAGGGTTCTGCAGTTGCCCCCTTGGGAGCAAACTACATGCTACCCCTCCTAACAAATAGTGAATGTGGCGATGCATTTTTAATTGCTAAGATTTATTTCTGCTTTTGCTTCACCCATTTGGCCCATCACGTCTCGGTGCCCCTGACACACTGTGAAGCTGCCCGGATGGGCTTGCCAGACGTGGTCATTTCTGGGCTGGGTTCCCTCTCCTGCTGACCCCAACTCCTGCCACCCAGCAGTGATAGAAGACCCTCGCCTTTTGCTCCAAGGGTGAGTTTCCAGCCCCTCGAGTCAGCAAACCCCCTGCACAAGATACTATTATTGTTATTATCTTCCAAAAACCTCATGAGGTGCCTGATGATTTCAGGGAGGGGGAAGAGCAGAGGATGAGATGTGACTCACAGCTGGGAAATGCACGAGGGTGGCAGAGCCTGTTAGAGAAAAATCAACCCAAAAGATGCCTCCTTGCTCAACAGTTATCAGAAGCCAGAATCTAACAGGGAATTCCTGCTAAATCCTCCAATTTCTGGAGCACATACAACCGTGCTCAGCACTGCAGTAACCCGATAATGCCAGAGCCCAGGGCATGTGGATAATGCGGATCTGGGGATACAGTGGGATACTGAGGAAGCTCTGCTGGCCATACAGACCCTACACCCCCCCTACACTCCCCTCATACACACCTTTCTTTGCAGTTCACCCACGTTCAGGTGACAACCATCACCTATAGATAAGCCTCCCTAGAAGCCCCTATGCTAGAAGGCCGGGTCCCTCCATCCCCAGCAAGCAGCCTCTGTGCATGGAGATGCTGCCGGCAGATCCAGCCTCCTCCTCCTGCTCCTGGCATGGGAAATGGGTGAGAAAATGTGTTTTTTACCCTGTCCCCTCTGCAATGGGGTTTCAGGCTGTACCTGCCTGTGTCTATTGTCTGCCACCTGCCTTACACAGGAGCTTTTAATAGCAAAGACGGTGAGAGGCCTCTCTGCAAAGCTGAACTGGAAATGCTTTTTAATGAGGATGATTCACGGTAGCTCTTAGCCCCAGTGTCAGCCGCGGCACTGCGGACGGGGCGCTGCCTTGCGCTGACATTTCATCACGAGGCAGCTTGGAAGAAAAGCTTACGGCTACCAGCATCTCCCGGCTTTTTGCAGCGTGGAGGAGAGACTGAGGTTTGGCCCTGAGGCTGTTCTCTGCTCATCTGAATCTCCAAAGCAAAGAGGTAAAAGGGTTTTTTGAGCTCCAAAGTTTGCAGGAATACCCCAAAACGCGATGTGAACAGTACTGCAAGCACCTCCTCCACCAGCCCGACACAAGGAGAAGGATAAAGCCACGGAGTAGGGACAGGAGGAGGTCCTGGACCTGTATTTTGGAGGCTGCTTCACCAATTAAAGATAGCTGAACTGCGAATTAGGATCAGGGAAAAGCCAGGAGGCTCAACTCGGTGCCCACATTTGGGTCTGGTTTAGCCCATCGTTCATTAGTCCATTAAACAGATTACTTTGGGACAATTTCCCAAGGTGATGCACAAAATTTGGGGGAAAAAGAACTAAACCCAACATCCCCTCATCCCTGTCACCAAGGCTCTGCAATGCCCTTGGGGAATGGTGCCTCAGTCTCCCCATCTGTAAAATGGGCTGCAGGAGCACTTCCTTCGTGGAGTGCCCTGAAATCGAGGGAAGACGTGATTAGGGTTGTAATTATAATTATTTATACTACCCTAATGGCATTTTAGAGCCCATCATGGTTGTGGCTGGATTTTGACATTTGTTAGAAAGAGATAAAAGCTTTTTTCACTGGTGGGTCTGAAGGCTTTCAGGCTCTCTTTGATGTGCTGTGGCTAACAGCCCCTTCATTTGATTAATTTCCATTTCTGCCATCAGTCTTTAAGAGCTGCCACACAGACTTTGTGAATGGATTGGAAGAGATGGAGCAGCGATCCCCCCCGAAAGCTGCTCCAATTCTCATTAATACAAATCCCCACAGGGCGAACTCCCAGCCCCGCGCCCGTGTGCGAGGAAGCTGAAAATAGCAACGTTTATAATAATAATAAATAACAGGGCGGGTGCTAGAAACCATGAAGTGCCTCCGACGGATTTTGTGTGTGTGTGTTTGTGTGTGGGAAGGTCCCAAAATGCAAGTGACAGCAATAATCGAGGCTTTTGTCAGAGCGTGAGTGTTAGGAATAATTGAATTGCTGCCTTGTTACATACGGACCGATTTAGGCCCTCATTATGCATTTGGCAAGTACTTAGCATAACGAATCAATTTAAAACGGCACATGAGACTCAAGTAATTCATAATGAAACTCCAAATCAAGATTACAAGGCAAGACTAAGCCTCCCCAGCTCAAATTAAGGGGATGGAGCGGCAGCCCGTGATGAAGATGAGCTGAGGGTGGGGAACAGGTCGGAGGAAGCCTCGAAGCCTCTGCCACCACCTTTCGCGTGGCCTTGGGTTTAAGTCTCCTGGTGCTCTGGACCTTCGTACCAAAATTGTGTGTGTGGTATTTCTATTTCAGGAGAGTATTTCATGTCTGGCTCCTTCCAGAAATGAGGGAGGCAAGGTCTGGTCTGTGGTCGCTGTTGGGTGTCCCTGGCTGTATCACGTCTTCGTCTCTCTCGCTACTCAAGAAACAGCTCCAAATCTAACTAGTTTCTTCTGAACTTACCCCCATAGAAGCCCCTTTGCCACCATGGTATATGAGCTTACTGCAGCTCTGCTGTCCCTCTCTGCTGAGCTGCGATACTTCCCCACCTCCCAGATATCACGCATTTTAATGGGCTTCAAATGGTGAGCTGGGGCAAGAGGCATCAGATGAGTTGCGTGGGTGCGATGGGGTAACAACGACAGGACTGAGGTAGAAACAAAGCACATAAATCCAGAAAAGCTTCACGAACATCCTTACACAGGCACGCACAACAAATCCAGCACATGACGGCAAAACGTAGCAGAAAGGACCCAGCTGCCACCCAAGAGGCATGGAGCAAGGCAAACCTGGCATAAGCTGCGCTCAAGCCCAGCTTTACGCACCCAAGGCAGCAGAGAAACGTTAACAGCACGTTCTCATAGCAGCTGCCTGTTAAGGCTTTACCTCTGTGCATTTTAGGAATTATCCAGCTGGGATTAAAAATGCCTCCCACCCCTTCATATTTAAATATAGGTTTTCAGGCTAACAAAAAAAAAAAAAAAAAAAAAAAAAAAAAAAAGAGAGAGACAAGGCTTTGCTCAACTAGAGCTGAATAATTAGGGATGACTAATACGATGTTCTGTGGGAAAGCGCAGAAGAGACTCTTGCCAGGAAGCAGACCCTGGCTGATAAAGCCTCCTACATCCACGGGACAGGTCATCCGGGGTTTCTGCGATGCTGCTGTTCCAAGTGTTCCAGCCTCTTTTTCTTCTGAGTCTCCAAACAGGCTGCTTTGCTCCAACATGATGGGTAAAAAATGAGTCTATGGGGAGTTTGCTGGGCTGGGACCACCCGTTTCCTCCCGTTCCTTTGAAGAGATCCCAAATATACAGCAGAGCCAAGTGGGTGCCCTGCGGGATACAGGCACAGCTGGGAGGGCTGGAAATGCTAACGTGGCTGGATGGAGCACTTGGATCACTTGGGGAAAAGACAAAAAGCCCCTCCAAGTAAATTTACACCCAAGCAATGGCCTGGGAGTCTTTGGTGCAGGGGCTGCTGCTCGGCAGCGGGAGGAAGATGCTTCTGCAGAATCCCTGTGCTCCAGGGGGTACCCAGTTAACCCCTGTCCTCTCCCCAGAAAGATTAGGAGGGGAATTTTTCATAGGTAATTCCAAATCTCTGCTCCCTGTGCTCACCCTGACATCTCATTTCAGCTTCTGGCTTAGCAGTGTAGGTCAGCTCAAAGGTATTTTCCAACCTTGCTGCTCCATGCAGTAATTCCCGGTCATGCGGCTGCTGCTATAGGGCGACCAAAAGAAGCTGCAAGGTTCATGAAAGGTACGTGCAATCCGTAATCTCTGTATTACAAAAATAGTAAAATACACTGTGTAAAATGTTTGGGATCCTCTGCTATTCCCTCTTTTTTTGAAGATCTCTGGAGCAAAATGGAGATCTGTGTGTGCACGCACATTTAATGACAGAGATTTAAAAGAACACTATCATATCCAGCATCGCAGTGGGATAATTTGGGCTGAAAGGGGTCTCTGGAGGGATGCTGTGCAGGTGCACAGGAACTCTTAAAGCAGTCAAGCATTGTACAAAAAATATTCACGGAGACTTGTTGTACCTTGTGACACATCAAGCTCCTACTTGTTGCATGAAGCTTCCCTAGACATAGAATTTTTTTTAAATTAATGCTTTAGCTCTTAGAGGTTCAGGATTTATCCTACAAAGTGCAGGGATGAAGTTACAAGATCCTTTACAAGGCTATTTTGTCTGTTTTTCAACATATAGCACCTAAATATTCTCCTCTTAGTGTTACATTGACAATACCATAACCTATACTGGTCTTGTTTTGTACAATATTCTGGGCAAACCTCCTCCGCACTACCTTGCATGTTACAATTAAGACAGAACAACACATTTTTAATGAGGAATATAAAGTTTTCGTGGGATGGGCCCCGTCGTCTCCAAAGAGCTGTCCCTGAAGTCCCAGCAAGTTTCCAAAGTTTTAGCAAAATGAGGGTTTCTGCTGCCCCGGTGTTTGCTCATATCTCCCGTTAGGGTAGCTGGATCCATAAGGGTCTTTACATCAAATGCCCAGAAGCAAGCCTTTCCTGTCTCCACATTTTTCCCAAAATGATTCTTTTTTGCTGAAAACACTGAGGTACGTTTCTGTGCTCAAGGCAGGTTTTTTCTGCTGCTTCTAAAATCTGACACGATTCAACGGAAGATGAGAGAAGTTCATTCTCCAAAATGTATTCATAATATTGCTACCTAAAATAGTTCACAGGAGTGAACTCCAATTTCATCCAAGTTTGACGATCCTTATAAATTTATTTAGAAAAAACCACTATTCCTAGGAAATCCCCAGAAAAGCTGGGGAGGAAAAAAATCAAAGGGAGACATCATGGGAAAATTTGGTTCACACCCAGCTCTAAGGGGTGTACTGCAAACACAGAGTCCGTCTCCAGTGAGAACACGGGACTTGGAGCTTCTCTAGCAAGATTACAAAGAGTTTGGGTAGAAAATGGTGAACTTGGTTACCTAAGCCAGCGAGGGAGTGAGTGTGTGCATGCACACACATGTTCACAGAGGATAACTGGGACATGGGGAAGTATGGACAGTGCATTTTATTGGAAATTAATGTGCTCCAGTGACAGTTCTTCGTTAGTATTTTGCAAGCTGCATCCAGGAGGGGCTGCTTTCCCCAGGACCCAAGGAGCCGGCTTCTCCGCAGACGTGCACAGCTGACTTCAGGGTCATGATGCTGACACTGGTTGAAAACCAAGCCCGGACAGTGCAGGATCGGTCCATCTGCTCTGGTTCCAGCGAGTCGCCGTCCGTCACCCAGAATGAGAGCAGGTTTATAGGTTGTCACGTAACCCCCTCCTGCCATTTTGTGGCTATGTAGGACACGCAGCCTCCAGGGAGGCTCCAGCGCTGATACAGCGTTCTTGATTACTGAGGTTTGTGCAGCAACATGTTCGTTGGCAGATGGATTATCTGGGCCAAATCCTGCAGTCAGGGATACCCAACGCATCTCTCGATGACTTCATTAAGCCTCCTGATTTTGCCGAGTGACACAGGCAGCGTGACCCTGGGGTCTGTGTGCAGCTACTGGAACAGCCTCCCATGTGTCCCTGGCAAGCTGTCCCAGCACACGGCCATGGGGTACGGTGCGGGGACGGTGGGGTAGGGGGGGACACAGCCACCCACATTGGGGACGTCCCTCTCAGTGTGACGAGGAGCATGTGCCCACCCCAGGCACTCGGAAAGGAAGGAAAAGGATGGGGGTGTTCATCAGCTCCCTGGCGTTTGGGGTTTTTTTAAGTTAAAGGATGGGCTGGTCAAGACAGATTACAGCTCCTGCATGTTGTACTGAGCATTTACCCTGAATCCTCCCCAAATCCCAGATCTTGAGACAAGCCAGGTCACAGCTGCATCTGTTCAGCCTGTAAGTGCAAATGATTATAAACCTTTTTCTAAGGAGAACTTACCCTTCCATCCCCCCACCACCCACACAAATCGATGTCCTCTCCCTTGCTGGGGAAAAGAGTTGACCTTCTTTCCCGCTGTCCCTCCTCCAGAGCAATGCGGGAAGGTGACACAGTTTGGAGATCCAGCTGTGGCACACAGCATACGAGCCGGTGCTTTGGGCTTCGTTAGAGCACCCTGCAAGATGCTCTAAACTAGGAAGGGTGAAATTTTCAGCATCCACTGTCTTCTGCAATGAGCTCTTCTAAAAAGCTGACTTGCAATGAAAGCACCCAAAAAGAGCTTCACACTACTAAAAACTCTTGCCCCTGGTAAAAGACTGCTCTGACATAGCACGAGCTTAGCCATTTCTTGGGAAATGTCCCCCAAACTGTGTCCCCAAAGCACACTCTAAATCCGTTCTTGTTTGACAAAGAGTTTAAGAAAATGATCTGGGCTTCCCCACCTCTGGTTTGATGTTGGTACAAAACACAGATTTAAAGGCTGGCAGGAAGGCTTTCCATTGTGTTTAACATAAAACAACTCCTCACCCTGCCATTCCCACATCAAGTCTGGTTTGCAGCAGAGCTGGAAGAGATCTTTAATGTTACACCTCATCTCGGTGCAAAATTTCCACTACTTTTTCCATTCCCTTCTTATTCCGTGGCTGAGTTTATTTAGCTACATCCTACAGACATTCCCATAAAGAGCCCTTTAACTGCTGCGGAAGTCTGCGAACTGCAAATGTTAAGGCCTCAGCTCAAAACCTGATGGAAATGGAGCCACTATTTAAAAGGCAGTAAGAAGAGGAGGAACATCGCCCTGCCAAGTATTTCAGCACTCGAGCCTACCGGATACAGACACACAGCTTAGCCCAGCTTCGTATTAATTCTTCTTGAGACGCAGAGTTTGAATGAAAAATGCAATTTTGCTTAGGAAGAAAACTTTATCTCCATGAGCCAGCCAAGGAAGAGACTGCACCACGGCCCTCGGCACCGTCCTGGAATCGATCTCGGCCATCTGAGGTCGAGGAGTTTCTTATCCTATTTTACCATCAGCCGGGTCCAGGTGGTAGAAAGGCAGAACAAATGCAGTCGGCCAAAGCTGTTGATTTAATTTCTATTTGTCTCCTTCAATTTTGTTCAATGCTGAACCTATTACTTTTGATACATCCCATGAAGATGCCGCACTGCTCTTCTCGGGAAGCGCTTCTCTGCATTATCCAAGCTCGGCAGTGGCCAAATCCTTTCTGGTTCTTGCATTAATCCCCGCTCTCTCCATTTTACCTAATAATCTCTGTGTTGCTCTATTTATACTGCTCTGCTGACCTCCAGCTGCACAGGCTCTCCTGCACTCCCCGTCTAGGAAAGATTAGGCTTGTGAATTTTTCAGTCGTGCAGGCATACACCTAAGTGATGTGTTAAAAACCCTGGTTTTGGATTCATAACCTCATATGTCCCTATTTTTTTCCTGTTTTTTCAGACAGTGAAAAAATGAGTGAGCTGTGAGGTTTGGGGGGCAAACTGCCCCAGCAGCACCCAACCCCATCTGCAAAGGTGGGCACCCAGGAGCAAAGCTAGGGATGAAGAGCTAAGGATTCCCTGGGTCACCTTTTCAATCCTCATCTCAGATTGACCCAACCATCAATGTACACAGAGAAAATAAGAGGGGAAAAAAGACTAATTTTAGCCATCACTGGGTGGATGGGAAGGTTCACTTCTGAGGCTCAAAGACCGACTTTTGCAGGGCCCAGGGACTGGAGGTCAGCTGAGCGTAACGAGTTCATCCAGAACCCACCACCCTCAGTTATTAGATCTGCTTTAGTACAGATGCTACAGGACTCAGCTCTCTGCCTCACGAGTCAGGAAGTCTGCCCTTGGGGAGGCTGTGAAGACACCCAGACACCCAGCCTGGTCCCTTCACCTGCACGTTTAGACACCTCCCTACACACACACATGCACGATCATCGTCTCCTTCTCCGAGGCAACATGCAGAGGCCCAACACTTCTCAACTTCTGCTCATGTGCCTGCG
>NW_009260514.1:114476-155471 GCF_000687185.1 Egretta garzetta | reverse complement strand
GGGGGGGGTAGGGGGGATGTTATGTGACAAGCATGGAGATGTTTTCCAGAAAGCAGAAAACCTCACAGATTTCCCTGAGTCTTCCCCCAGACGCCTTCAGCTCCCAACCAGACTCTCTTACAGAGCTGCGTGCATTAAAATCAGATGCAAATATCCCCGCTGCAGAAATATCCAACTGATACGAGCCTTTGTTCCTTCCCAGGCGTAATTGCAATTTGAGGAATGCTCTCCTCTAAGAGAAAAGTCTATTTAACCTCCGCATTATCTAGAGGTGGTTAAACTCCATATGTCCATCTGCAGCAGCTGATAGGGAAACACTGAAGGAAGCTGATACCATCTTTCATTTCTCATCGGTAACCCCACGGCTAGCCTGCTGCCAGCCGGCTTATTTTCCATTGTACGAGGCACCAGCTGCATCCTTCTGGGTCCTAACAGCCCACTTTTATATCTATTCAAAGCCTGTCATTTCTACCAATATCATTAACGACAAGATTTGGTACAAAATGTTTTGCACCTTGGTTTTTTGTTCATTGTATAGTCACAGCTGGGAGAAGGCGGCTTGTTTTTTTCTTTGCAAAGGAAGCTGCTAGGAGAATGACAAGTCTTTGTTCTTCCTAAGGCACTCGCAGAATTGGCACTTGCAGAATTCAAGTCCTTAGGAGGCCATTCAGACCCAAGGCTGTTAAGAAAATTGATTATAAATTCCATTAAGTGAGTCGAGACGAACCGAAGCTGGCACCGTTGATTGCCAGCCCTGCTTGCCTCAAATGGACACTCCCAAAAGCCTGAGAGATCCAGGCACTGGCTTTGAGAAAAACCCTTTCTCCAAAGTTCAACAACGCAGCTGAACAGCCCCGACACAGAAATCCAGGGCCAGGCCTTAGATTTGGCCCCTGCATCTCTGATACATCTACGATAGTCACGCAGTATCAGGCAGCCTGGCTGTGGCAGAGCCTCCACCCAAACACATTTATCCCTTCCCAAATTAACAAAACATCTTGCAAACTCTCTAGCAAGAGCTGGAAAATGAAGGGCAGCAAACAAGCAAACCCACCCCCCGGGTCCTCAACAGAGTATCTGGCACTGGGATGAAGATAGGGCACCAAATGGCACAAACTGACTGCAGCGATGCCCCGAGCTTCTGCCACGGACCCACAGCAAGGGGAGGTTGTCCTTCCTTGCCACAGGTCCTGGCTGACCACAAGATGTGCCGGTAACTCCTGGAGAGCTTTCCTGGAACTCTTGGACAGCATTGCATCACTGCTAGCATCCAACATGCATCCCCAGCAGGGTAAGGAGACACCTCTGGCCCTTTTATCAGTCCTGCATGCAATGGGGCAACCTCTTCTTCTGTGGACTGATCCTGGTAACCCCCACCGCAGTAAGAGCGGAGTGTATCCACCCTTGCTCCATACCCAAAAGTCCTCCAACCAGGCTCTGCCACCCACTGTGTCAGGTCTTGCCTACACACCTACTGAAAGACCACTTTTGTTTCAAAAAGCTACAGCTGAAAGTGCTAACCTTGCTTTAGAGACAGGAAACTGAGGCACAAGGATTTCCTCCAGCAGCCTCATCTCAGGAACCATGAGCAGATCTGACCTCAATGTCCCTGCCACTGAACCACAGGCACCTCTCAGCCCAGCAAGGCACATGCATACAGCTGCTGGGGGAGCTGCTTGTTTTGGTTGGTTTTGCACAAGGACAGCTGAATTCTCCCCACTTCCATCGCTCATGCTGCAGCAGGATCCATTCCCAACCCCAGCACCTGGCCAGCATCATCTCACCAGGTGAGATGTGATGGGGGATATGTGACACACCAGCACGCCTCTATTTTAAGGTGCTGCCGTGCAACTGCTGGAGAGGTGTTTTTCATTTTCCAAATTTTCAGCAGTGTGAACACAGCATCAGTGAGAAGGTGGAGACGGCCAGCCCATCAGAGTGCAGCCACGTGTTTAGCTGTGCAACAGGAACAACGCTCACACTTTCAACCTGAGTCATCACAGACACATGGAGAAAGCAGCCTCCCCTTCCCATCCTACCCCATCCCTTTCTCATATCCCATCCCATCCCTTCCCTTCCACTCCCTTTCCTTCCTTTCCGTTCCCATTCCTTCCCATCCCATCCTATCCCTTCCCGTCCCGTCCCATCCCATCCTATTCCATCCCATCCCTTCCCATCCAATCCTATCCCATCCCTTCCCATTCCATTCCATCCCATCCCATCCTGCCTGGGGCATGGAGGAGAGCTTGGGATGGGAGAGCTGATGGTTTCTCAGGGGTTAGAGTATCGTGTGCTCAGTAACCTGCAAATCTCCATCACCCCTCGGTGTCACCGGTGCCTGATGACAGCATCTTCAACCACTTCCATCTCGCCACCCGGACACCACCACCCAAACTTGCTTGCTCGGCAAGAGCAGATCTCCGTGCCCAGCCCAGAGGTGACTGCTCCCGTCCCCATTCCAGCGGCTCCATTCGCATTTCTACCCACCCCGCCAACTTACACACCCGGGCGCACAGCTGAACTCACGGAGGGGAAAGGTATGTGCCCCACCAGCCCTGCCATGAGAAGACACATTGTGCTCAGCTCCCTCCTGGCTGGGAGTTATTTGTCTTCTGGCATTTGGAAGGGTTGTTAATACAGAAGCAAAACTAAGCAGACAATAAACCCACAGTGCTAGCGCAGCAGCACATGTTGTTTCAGAAAACTTAAAAATCCTGTCAACAGGGACTCCAGCCCAGTAGTGGCCAACCCCGTCCTGCTAAGCGGGGTTGTGTTTATTTTTCATAATAATTCTTCTATTAATTCTGCAGTGATTGGAGGTTGCAAAGACAGGAAAGTCAAAAAAGGGGATATTGAACCTGGAAGCCCAGGCAGGGACCACCACTGTTTTCCTTATCCTCATCAAAATAATCCTAAGAACAAGAAAACGCTTGTCTCCCCAGAAGCCCATCCTTTCATTTGTAGGGGGGATCCCCAAACCCTTTGGCAGACCTGGTTCAGCAAAAGAGAAAGCCCTATATGCTGACCTGCCTCTGCTAACTAAGTAAAACCACATTTATAGGATTAGCTCAGCTAATCCCTGGTAAACGCAATTTTGTTGCACCATGTTTGGATTGAGAAAACAACCGAGCACAAAAACCAGGACAAAAAGCAGAGGTGCGGGTATTCGGATCCCAGCAGGGAGAGGCTGGGAGGGCAGGCGATGGTAAACACTAAAATCCAGCAATCGACGAAAACTCGAGCCTAGGGGAGAATTTATGGTAGACGAAGGTAGTTGAGGGAAGGTTTCAGGGCTGCTGCCTTTCCACCTGGTTGTGCATTTAATGCTCAACTCTGTGACACCCTCACAGAGCAAGAGGAATGGGTCTGAGAGCTTCATTTTAGCTTGGATTGGACCCAAAGCCCAGCGGAAATATGTTCGGATGGGGCTGTTGCCCCTAAGGAGATGCTTCCCCACCTCTTCATGGCACACTTCAGTGGGGAACCACCCGCAATGCTCAGCACCCCCGGTGCAGCACTAGTGAGAACGGAGTTAACAACTTGTCTGATGGACCAGACACCCCGGGGATGTCTCCAGTCCGCGCTACATGCTCCAACACCTCCTGCTCTCTGCTGTACCCCAACCTGCGCTTCCCTCATAACGAAACCCACAGCAAGGGATGCTCCTTCCTCATCTCAACACCCAAGCTCCCAAAATGGAAAGAGCGAGACGCCATCCAGCACGTCCACAGCCACATGAATGCAAATCCCTTCTGCGGGCACGGCTGGACGTGTTTCAAACCCCACGAGACCTCACCCCAGACAGTCCTTTCCTTTCAGGCCTGCAGCGAGTGATTCTCTTGCTTTAACGTGACCTGACATGATTATTTTTTTTTCCCTAGGTACACTGTCTGTCTTTTCCTCTTTCTTTCTGGTTTCTTGATCGCTGCAAAGCTGTCAGCCTCATCCCGTTCTGCGGCAGGGGCTGGCCCAGCTGTTTGGAGAGGGCAGAGCTCTGCAATCCCATATGGATATATGGGGGATTTTCATAGGAGGGAGAGCTACAAGACTCTGGTTTCTTCCTTTTAATTGCAAAAGGTGGGGGTCAGCTCCTGCTCCCACCTTTCCCATAGGGCCAGCTTTTCATGGTGACTATCTATTTCCACACACCTTGCACAGGGATACCACGAATCACAGCTAGGTCCCCAAAACAGTCCAGCCCCTACAAATTTTAATGCAAAATAAGGTGCTGAATAGCTGGAGAGACCCTGTGATTCTCCACCATTGCAACTGTGGAGGTGCAGAGTTACACACAGCAGCCCAAGACTCACGACCTGTACGGCCTGAGATTTGCTTTGAAGACAAACACCTCTCCCAGCTCGCATTCCCTTTGCCACATCCCTTCTCAGCAGCAACAGCCTGGCGAGCTCAGACTCAGCATGCCAGATGGAGGACCTTCAGGCAAGCAAGCATGGTTGGATTTAACGCGCTGAACAATCCCGCAGAAATCCTGGGCCCAGATCCTGCATCTGCTTTGGTAGCCCGACGGCACCTGCAGCCAGCCTCCACAGGGTTCCCTGAGTGCAGGGAATCCCAGTACAACATCGATACCCAGGGTGGTGAGGGAAAATGGGGCTCAGGTGGGAAAATCAAGCTACACCCGTAAAAGAACCTTGGGGACGTACTGTCATAGCCTTGGAGCTGATTTAAGTGACACGTGAGGCCACCAGCCAATGTTAAGGCCATAAAAGAGGGCTGGGTTGTGCTCTGCTCTGGCAGAGGCTGCATATCAGTGCTGCGACGCAGGTGACACAGCCGGACTCAGATAAGGCTCAAATAGCCCTGTGCTCTGCACCCCACTTTATGGCAGGGTGTTGCAGAGCCCCCCAAACCACACCTGCAGTGCCAGCGCCCAGCGAGCACCCCAGCCACCACCGCCGCCTGTGTTTTCGTGTTCTATGTATACGTTTTCTAGTCCACTGCAGCAGGGCAGAAAAGTCCCAGGAACTCCGGGTCTGGCATCCTTCCAGCGTGCCGGGAGACCCGTCGCAAAGGGAGGGCGACGGAGTTGTTGTGGATGCTGAGTGTGGCAGGATCCTTGATGCAAGCTACAGCATGCTATCTTTAGAAGGAACACATGCTATGCTCAATTCCTTCTGCTCTATTTCCTACATAAACCCTTCACGGTGCACGCTCGCAGGGGCACGGAGGCAGGAGGGGGTTCTCCGTGTCCCACAGCTAGTGCTAACAGAACTAGTCAATGAGCACCAAGCAGGTTGGCATTTAAGCTACGATACCATAATGCAGCTCCTCCTGCTGAGGACTTTGTTGACACTTTATCAAGAGCGACAGGAATGTGTCGCTTCAGCAGGGCATGGAAAGGAGCCTCCTCCTGCACTGCCACCCTCACCGCCCATGGCCAGCTCCAGGGGGAGGAAGGCTGGTGTAAGCCCTGGTGCAAAGAGCATATAGGATCCATCCTCAAACTCATAGTGCAGCGATACAGACTCATCCAAGTCTAGGAGAGGGCAACTTCCAGCGTTTCCTATACTCTCAAATCCCTACCTAATGTAACAGCTATACAAGCACGCCCTGTGGAAGTCTATAGGGCCAGCAGGTCTCTGCAAGAAAGAACTACGCAGGAAATCATATCATCTGCTTGGGGTGGGTGCTGTTAAGCGAGGTCCTTCCAGCACATTTCTTCATCCTCGCTAGAGATGAATTTCAACACCCTTGGGCTGAGGTCCAACCTCTGCTCCCTGATGGAGCGTTTTCACAGCTAGACTCTGCTATAAATGGGACCAAAGGGTATTGCCTGCCTTGGAGAGTCTGCAGGAAAAGTGCTGATGGTTTTTGTAGGATTTGGGCGTGACCTCAGCCTTCTACCTCATGTTCCTCCTGAGACATAAGTCATACAGTGCCCTCAATGCAATGGAGAAGCTCTGAGCTCAGACCAGCCAAAACAGCTTCACCATTTCTCCTAGATTTCAGGGGCTTCCATGCTTTATGGGAATCTATCCCCAAAACCCATGTCAGGAGTAAATGGCAAGCATTTGCACCACCTGGGAAGGGGGACAGGAGAAAGAAATCCTCCTCTGGGGGACAAATTAAACCCTAGTGCAGCCCCAAAGGAGAAACAGGAGTGAAGGGACACCCAGACTGGCCCAGCCCACACACTTCCCCCTCTGAAAGTCTTCTCAGTCTGCCCCCACCTCTGGGGGTTACAATCTAGCCAAACCACACAAAGTAAAGAAAAACATTCGGCAAGGAGTTGGAGGCTGCTCTTCTGGGCTGCCAAACCTCATCAGAGCTGTCCACGGGCAAAGCGGGGAATCTGCCGCCTCCGTGTAGCATTGCACACAGCCACCCACCAGCCCCACCACAGCTCCAGGGCAGGAGAAAAACATGCAGCCAGCCAAGGTGAGCAGAAACTGCCCAATAGACTTGGCTCCTGATAGACCCAAGGCAGGATTTTTAACAGCAAGACCATTCTCTCCATTAAAAAAAAACAACCACTAGAGAGATGGGTCATTTATTGTCTTCAGTGAATTTAAGCACAATCGATACCATGCTGGTACATGATTTATCAGAGGGGTGACAAGGCTGTCACCCGTAATAACCTAGCCCGTTTTGTGCTGACAGTCCCCCAAGGCAGTAGCAAAGCATGCAGCTTGCCGACACAAGGCTGACTGGCGAGACAGCTCAGATGACTTCTGGGCCATTGCATCAGCAGAGGGGATGCAATCACAGGAGCTTATTGCCATCAGAGAGCTGCCCAGTGGAGTTTAAATTCCTCTTTTGCAAGACATTGCTCATTGTGAGGTGCCAGTTCCTTTTTACTTTGCAAGGGTTAAGAGAAAAGGAATGCGGGAACCTTGCACATGGATCCAAACTACCCCAACAGGAGAGGGAGCAGCATCCATCCTCAGTCCTGGCAAAGAGGGAATTTGCCTCCCCTGCTTCCCAAAGTTGTGCATGTAGAAGGGATACAAGGGGCATAGTGGTTCTCCTGCTCTCTGGGCATCTGGAGCACAAGTTCAATACACCCCATTTCTCACTGAACACAGGAAGGATGGGGAAAAGCACAAGGCTCCTTGCAGATATTTATTTCTCCTTTCTAAGAGGAACAACAACAAAAAAGCCCCAGCAGTCTCCTGCAGCAAGCAGCCCAGCAGACCCGCTGGCCAGGCAAGCAATTAACACATTGTCAAGGAAGCAGGAGAACAGCCCTAATGACTGCAACTGCAGAGCAGCCTCCGGCTTCTTCCCTTTTGTTTTGGAGCTCAAAAGAGAAGAGAGGAAGGAGTCATCCTCCCTGTTGGCCAAAGGTCCAATCTGACTCAATCGCATTTGACTCCATCACATCAACACAAAGCAGCCTGATGCACCCTGATTGCCAAGCTGAAATGGATGTAAGGTGGCTGTGGCCAGGCAGCCAGGGGCTAGAGGCCTCACCAAGGGCTCTCCTCTGCTCTGCCAGGGGACATTAGAAGAGGCCACTTTGTGTCACTCCAAAATGTTCAGCTCCAGCCAAGTGGGGTTGTCCTGACATTTCTTGCGGTTTTCTCCACCAGAACTCCAAAGGGATAAAACCAACACCTGGAGGAAGGAGGGAAGAATCATTTCTCAAGGCATTTCTACTGAAAATGACTGAGGAAGTTTAGTGTCAAACCCCTTTGGCACTGAGGAAAGCAGATGGCAGACTTGTTCTCCTGGGGGACACCCAGCCCCAGCTGAACCTCTTCTAGTAAAAGGCATCTCAACTCTGTTGCTGGCTTTAAATGTCACCATCCTGCCCCATCTGATACAGAAACCCAGGCTGGGAATGGGGTTTCAAACCGATTTTCAATCTCTGCAGAATAAAGAGGTTTTGGACAGCCTCACGGGGCCTGAGCACCATTCACAGCCAACATCAGGAGCAGGATGGGAGGAATGCTCAGACCAGACCAGGTGCTCCAACCCCTTGCACATTAGCAATAATAAAAGCAGAATTAGATAGCTACAAGGGGAAGCGTTAAGCCCCTGAGAGAGAGGAGGTCACAATGCAGGGCTGGCTTTTTAGATGGCACAGCAGCCAGTCTGGCTCCTTCTGCCCAGGAATGCACTTGAACTTGGCTGAAACAAGGAAGAAAAATTAAACAGGGGGGAGGGGGGTCCTTGATTAAATATTCATATGAAAAAGCATTACTCTCCTTCATAAATAACAAAAATGTGTTCCTCCTCAATTAATATGCATCACTACTAACTTCTCTAATGAAGCCAACCTCTATCCCAGGAACCAAACACTAATGCTTTCTGTCAGCAACATGCAGCAGCACTCTGAGATTAGTTTTCAGTCATTTTTTTTCCCCCCCGATTTTCCTCCCAGGGCGGTTAGTTCTCAGCTTGTGTCTGTCCTGAGCAGCACAAGCTGAGGACCTACAGCCACAACATGTAACAAAGAGCATCCTGCTAGAAATACAGGAGCAATCATGCTGCACCAGGCGGTGCTACCTGTCCCTGGTGGGTTGGGTTTCTTTCTTAACTAGAAGTATAAGCAATCCCTCTTGCTGGCCTATATTTGGACTAGGATATTTAAAGACATGAAAAGAGGAAGATATGGAAACCCCCTTGTGGGAGGAGGCTGATATCAGAAAAGATGAAGGGGAGGGGGCAACATGCACCCCATATTTCCCATTTGCCAGCCCACAGGTGGATGATTAGAGGAGGATGATGCTGAAGTCCATACACAGTGTAAACCACCTGAAGGAGGAGCTGAGCTCCACCATGCACCATTTGATACCCTCAGAGCGGGTTTCAGGACATGCCCTGGGCAGTCGCGGGCCTGTACCTGAATGCAGATGGATTTTGTGGATTCCAGTTCAGCTGCGACTCTGCTTCACGTCTCACTATAGGTCCTTCAGAAAGGTCCTTGACCAGTTGCTTGCTTGAATCGTTGCTCTGTCTTCCACATTAGCCACAACACATCTCTCCCAGAGTCCCTCCTGATTGCCCCGATCTAGGACCTACAGCCACAACATGTAACAAAGAGCATCCTGCTAGAAATACAGGAGCAATCATGCTGCACCAGGCGGTGCTACCTGTCCCTGGTGGGTTGGGTTTCTTTCTTAACTAGAAGTATAAGCAATCCCTCTTGCTGGCCTATATTTGGACTAGGATATTTAAAGACATGAAAAGAGGAAGATATGGAAACCCCCTTGTGGGAGGAGGCTGATATCAGAAAAGATGAAGGGGAGGGGGCAACATGCACCCCATATTTCCCATTTGCCAGCCCACAGGTGGATGATTAGAAGAGGATGATGCTGAAGTCCATACACAGTGTAAACCACCTGAAGGAGGAGCTGAGCTCCACCGTGCACCATTTGATACCCTCAGAGCAGGTTTCAGGACGTGCCCTGGGCAGTTGCGGGCCTGTACCTGAATGCAGATGGATTTTGTGGATTCCAGTTCAGCTGCGACTCTGCTTCACGTCTCACTATAGGTCCTTCAGAAAGGTCCTTGACCAGTTGCTTGCTTGAATCGTTGCTCTCTGTCTTCCACATTAGCCACAACACATCTCTCCCAGAGTCCCTCCTGATTGCCCCGATCTGTGCTTTCACAAAAGGCCAGTACACTGTGCTTGCTGCCTCCGGCAGCTCTCTGCCCCCACCACATAACACAGCCAGCCACCACCACCACCACCTCTTGCCTCCCTAGCTGCCGCATGTCACTGCCTGACTTCCATCACTGTCATGTGCAGCTTGTGCTAACAGGGCAGGCTGTGAACCGTGGCAGCGGGATGCAGACACGTGTGAGCACGAAGCTGTCCCTCCTGCAGGGACAGTCACCTCCAGGCAGTCAGAAAGGTAGCTCCTTCCAGAGCACCAGCAAGATTCAGCAGAGCTGGGCTGTCAAAGTCATTAAGCCCTGGAGATCACAGCTGCTCCACATAGACACTGATGTCTCCCTAAACCACCCTAAAACCTCCAGGAGTGCAACTCACAGTGAAAACCACAGCATTTCTCCTGCTGGTCACAAATTCCCATTGCTTTGGCCACAGTGAGTTGACTGACAGACATCAAGCCAGCAGGCCATGCCCAACAGCACATTGCATGGGTCACTGCTCTCCGCTTCCATAGCTGCTCTGTCCACCCTCTCCAGCAGCCCCCAAAAAGGTTGAGATGTGATCTTCATGATACCTTGCTGGCCCTCCTTGGCATCCAACTGCAGGCAGGAGGCAGAGAGCCAAATGCCAGCAATAGTAGTCCATCCTAAGGGGAAGTTTGGGGTCTTCGTAGCCAAAGAGCAGATGATGAACCCCACACAGCCTGAAGCCCATGAGCAACTTCTGAAACTGCCACACTGGTACCACCCTCCTCCTATCTCAACTCCTGCCCCAGGGAGGAGAGCTGCAAAGGGGGAGCAGAGAGGAGTGCAGGAGCCAGGCAAGCTCACAGCAGCTTTGGAAATGAGTATTTGAGCGAGTTTGCCCATTTAACCCCCCCAAAATCAGGCTTGCATAGCCCAAGAGCAAGGCACAAGCCTAACTCCTGACAGTTCACACTACACAGTGCTTAACACCACCACAGTGCCAAGGACTGTACAAATAAACAAAAAAACAGTCCCTGGTTTAAAGCCTCCTTACACAGGTCCCTTTCAGGAGGACCTGGAATTGATGGATCCCAAATTTTCTTTCACCAGGCTGGCCAAAACCTTGTATCTGCTTGAGAGCACAACGCGATGTTACACAGTAGGAGAGCCAAGAGCAATACTTCTAATCCTGCATTAACAAACATGACTCACCCATTTATTTTCACTGGTATGTTCATGGTTATTTTAAGCTTTGTCTAAAGAATGCCAGCTACTGTATAATAACTGGAATGAAAGATGGCAGTGTTTTTATTTTGCTTTACAACTAAAGATTTATTTTTAGTTCCTTTAAAAAAGTGAAACTGGCCTGTAGATTATTTTAAACACCTTGGCACTGATTTCCTAAAGCAGATCCACATGAGCAAGTTCCACCTCCAGGCCAGAGTCACCACTAGGAAAAACTGGTGGCCCAGGTGCCACCAGCCCTGGATCAAGCTCTACACTTCCCCAGGAATCAGCCTGGCTGCCAGGACATCCCAGGCAAATCCCACCTCACAGATGAGGGTTTAAGAGATAAGACTTCGCTTTGCTCAGGTCCAAACATCCCTGCTGCATTTCCCCAGCACCTTCCCAGCACTTAAGCAGGGTAAGATTAATTCTTGGTGCACTGGATCCAGCCTTGCCCTGCTCCCCATCGTGCCGGTTTGCAACCTGGAGCACTCCCCACCCAGTGGCTGCCCTGCAGGGTTACACCATACGCTGGTTTTGGGCAGCCGTCTGCTCCGTGCAGTTCACCATCTGCTCCCACAGTGAGCGAGTGGGTGTTGTCTAGGTGCTACAGGCAGCAGGGAGGATGCAAGCCACGACTCCTTTCCTATAGACAATGAATGGAGGGGAGCATAAATACCCAGAGCCAAAGGTTGTCCTCTCTGCTGCAGAAGCAGGGGAAAAAAGAAAACAACGCTCAACACCCATCCCAGCCCTAGAGAAATTTGTTACTGAGTAGTTAGAGCCCAAGGCTCAATGAGCTTGTTAGGAAAAGGAGTGAAAAATCAGCACTCCCAGCTTCCACCTCCTTGTCAAGATTCAAAGATGCTCATTTGACCCAGGGTGCTGGGCTAAGGGCTGCCTGGGGCTCAGCTGCAGGAAAGAAACCTGCAAAGGACAAGCTCGACTGCTGGCTGCTTCTCCCTGCAGTGCCAGACACAGCACATCCCAAAACACCCTGGGTACCCTGACAGGAGCTGGGGAAGCAGGGGTCAGGCACTTGTTCACACGGGTGATGACTTTAGTTTTGCACATAACAAATTCCTCCTAGGGCTTCCTTGATGCTGGCAAACATGGAGCTCCCCAGGGCTGAGGCTGGTTGCTTTGACCTGGCCATAGCAGGGCTTTCCCTAGGCTAGATCTAAGCAAAGCGAAGAGCAGCTGCCCTGAGAGCTGCTGTGGGCGCTCAAGGCAATGGGTCTCCCCAGACAGTTCACCATGCATGTCTGGTGATAGTTGGAGGTTTGCATGCACCAGGGAGAACATGTATCTTCCCCCTCCATCACACCAGTTTCCAGGCCAGTACACTGGTGTAAATAACAATTCCTGTTTGGGAACTGCTGGAAACAGGAGCAGCAGCGTGTTTGGGACAAGAGGGGCTGAACTCTAGCCAGCTAAAGTGAGGGAATGGCTAGCTACACCACCACATCCAACCACACCTTCTCCAACCTCCCACAACCCTGATTAAGCATCCTCCTATAGCTTCATTTCTCCTTCCCACTTTTCCCATACTTGTATCTGGAATAAATCCCCTTTGCCCTCCCCAGGAGAGAGAGGGATGAGGATAGCTGTGAGACTGCTCATATGAAATGCACAACTGTTCATGCAGGGTGCTTGTGGCAGGGAGGCTTCTCTTGGTTTTGCTCTCTGCTCCATGTTTACACCAGCTCTCCTGGCAAATCCACAATACACTTCTGCCTCTGAGCAGACCACAGCATGCCTAAGAATTTTCCATCAGAAAGTCACCGTCAGGCTCCCAGAGCCACACATGCATTTCCACAGCAGTTTTCTGCCCTCTTGTGAAGCTCTGCAGAAATCCACAACTAGAGTTCTGCAAACCCACACTCCCACGCAAGCTTGTCTCCCATGCAGAGACATGAAGAGATGACGACCGTCCCCAACTTATATCGCTGAAGATTTCCTGCGTGTGAATGAAGGGCTTTAAGGCTCATCACCTCTCCCAGAAAGAGCATTGCTACCAGTTCCACAACAACCCAGGCTGGGCTCAAACCTATTTTATTCTGTAATCGGCAACTTTTTAAAGCTCTGAGCCAGAAGATTCCCCCTTGCACTGCTGGCCTTGGCTGAGACAAAGCTCTTGCTCCCTCCATCCAGCCTAGCCCAAGGCTTCCCCAGGATCCCATGAGATTAAAGGTGGATCAATCTATTGATTATAAAAAGCCTGAGTGTGTCTGCATGCTCTTCCTACCAACAGCTCCCCAGAAGCACCAGCCAGCATGTTGCAGGGTTCATCCCTCCTGTCCCCTTTTCATTACCATATTGCCTCCATGGGACACTGGGATTTGGTGGCTTGTCCCAGGGGATACAGCCGGGAAAGGGCAAGGATGCAGTAAGCAGCCTGGGGCTCAGCATGTTCCTGCCTGCTAGAGACTACAGTTATTTGTCCAGGAGCAGGAACCTTTGGCTCTAATCCACATTTGGTGCCAGGGTGGGCCATGGCAGCACAGCCCAAATTTCCACTTGAATCCCATAGCTCTCCTGTTGGCTGCACGTAGGGACAGAAGGGATGTGACTCACCCAGAAACCAAGGCAGAGCAGGGACAGAAGGGGAGGTCTGCTGCCTTGCTGTGCACATTGCCCTCCAAGCACGCCCCCTCCACCTGAAACCCTGCCACCCCACCATCTGATCAACAAGTCATTTTTTTGTTCAGAGGAAATGGTACATCCTGCACCAGCCCAGCCAGACGGGTCCCTCTCTAAGTCTGTAGCTGCAACCTGCCCTGTGCCTACAACCTGCAGTGCCCTCCTTTACAACAGCAAAACTGAGGCACAGAAAGTGTCATGGCTCACAAACACCTAGCCCCATCAGAGGCCAGAATATTCACCCACATGCCCTGGCTACAAAAGCCACCCTAGGTCAAGCTCTGCGCAGCAATCAGTATTCTCCTCCTTCCCAAAAGCGTCAATGACAGATGCCAAAGGCTCCCTGGGGTCCATTTCATCTTCCCAAGGCATTTAATGCTCTCATGTAGATTGTTACTGGTCCCATCAATTACTTGACTTTGGCATGATGACGCAAAACAAAATACACACTGCACGGCCCACTGGCTTTTAAATGCCACAGATGTAAGGAGAACAAACTCCATTTGGTCTCCTCCAGCCATTTGTCACAGCCATCACAGGACGATTCCTTAAAATGTAGGGGTTTATTCTAAATTGTGTGATTGCATCCGACGGCACAACACCACCACACCAAGCCTTTTCCCTTCCAAGAGCCGCTTTTTATCACTTGGGCTCTGAACCACACAGGTGCTGCCAGGGAGCTACTTGTATCAATGCCAAATCCATCCCAAAAGCTGACAATCAGCAGGATCCAGTGTGTCCAGAGCCACGCACCAGATGGCATGGCCACCCCACTCCGCTCCCAGACAAACACTCAGCGACTCGCAGCCCAACCCGCTCTGACAAGTAAGGTCAAACCATCTGTTTGCAGAGAGCTCAGTGCCATATTTAAGTACAAAGCACTTAAAGACTGGAAAGCTGATCTTAAGACTTTTCCATTATACAATTGCTTTAGTCTTGCTTCTACCTAGTCTCTATGAGCTTGCAGTCACTTTGGATACTAAAGCCAAATAGCCAGAATCAAACTAGGAAATCACCTACCACCTACAAGGAACAGCAGGGCCGTCATCCTTCTCAAACCGATGCTCCCTCAGTGAAGTGTCGTGCCATAAGCCAGAGCCAGACCTGACTGCATGCTCAGAACAGGGGAAAAAAAAAAACCCTCAGTTATTTTTTACTATTTAAGTTTCTGAAGCCCTTATTGCTAAAATATTTTGAATTCTCCCTACAGTTTCCATCCCTTCCCAGTGCAAAGCAGCTGGTGCCTTTCATCGCAAGCAGCTGCATTTCATGAGACTGTAACAACTGCCAAGTGTTCGGGGGAGCCCCGAGACACATGGGTCCATCTACTCAGGCTCATTAATTCCTCCTGCAAACCTTTTTTTGACAAAACCCAGCACTCATACACACCTAAAGCATACCTTGAGAGTCCCCTGGTTTGAACTCCTGGCTCACACAGCTTTGAACTGGAGATGCTGGACTACATGGCCTTCTTCTGAGCTCCCTCAAGCTGAGTTTTTAGGCCATTATTTCTCACTCTAAAGAGGAAAAACCTTAAGCTGGTTTAGGCCCATTAGTGTGTTTGCTCATTTGCCTTCAAGTAAAGCTGTGTAATACACAGACAGTAGCAACAAACAGAGGAACCATAGAATGTTTTGGGTTGGAAGGGACCCCTAGAGGTCACCCAGCCCAACCCCCCTGCAGGAGCAGGGACATCTTGAACCACATCAGGTTGCTCACAGCCCTGTCCAACCTGGCCTGGAATGTTCCCAGGGATGGGGCCTCCACCCCCTCTCTGGGCAAGCCCTGCCAGGGTTTCACCACTCACCTCAGGGGAGGTTTCCTTCACCCCCAGGCCCTGCAGACCCCTTGGGGCCCTCCAAGACATGCTCAACACCCCTGGCCTACAGTCTGCACCTGCTGCGGTGTACTTCAGACCATAACCTCAGACCCCCTACAACATACACAAACAAAGAGTAAGATCTAACGCATAAAAACAGGACATAAAAAAAAGAGAGGGGGCACGGCCCAGCCCCACCAGAAGAAGGCCCAAACCCACCACATCTCACCGCCACACTGAGGCGCGGGTGCCCCCGCCCGGCCTTTTATACCCGCACGAGAGGGGCGGGGCCTCCTGCCCTCACTCTTGCCCTTATCCAACATGGCGGCCCTGCAAACACCAGCCTTGCGCATGCGCATGCCGGGAGACTTCAAAAATGCGAGGGAAGGGGGTAGTCAGGCGCTTTTTTTTTTTTTTTTTTGCGCGCTACGAATGGGTCTTTTCGGCGTTGTATTTAATTCTCCCTCTGTGCTGGAAGGGGGTGGGAAAGGGAAAAGGAGGGAAGAGTAGCGGGGTGAGGGTTGCGGCCCCCCCCCCCCCCCCAGCCGCTCCCCGCGGGGCTGCCCGGCTCTTCCTGGGGCCGCTGGGGAGCGGCTGGGCCTCCCGCCGGGCCCGCCTCTGTTAGCGGTGCTGAGGCGGGGCCTTCACCCCGCCGGCGGGCTGTGCCGCTGAGCTGCGCCCCGGGGCCCCCTCAGCCGCCTCGGCCCTTCTGGGGGCTTTGAGCCCTCCGGCAGCCCCGGCCTGGCGGCTCTGAGGCGCCCGCAGGGGCCAGGCCCTGCCTAGGCCGTGTCTGAGGCGCCCGCAGGGGCCAGGCCCTGCCTAGGCCGTGTCTGAGGCGGCCAGTGTCAGAGCAAAAGGCTGGGTCTTGTCACTAACGCCCACCGTGTGTTGGTGCCCCCAAATCATGGAGCGGTTTGGGTCTCCTGATTTTTTTTGGCTTCTTAAATGGTTGCTGTTGTGGGTAGAAAATGCTGGATGACCCAGTACAGCTAAAGAGTGTTTTCTGCAAGTTGTGGGTTTTCTCTTTAGAGCTTGAGATACCCCTTTTTGTTAAACACCCCGTCAGATGTTCAGAGCCTGCCTCAGGGCCTGTAGGTTTCTGTATTTTTGTGCTGATGAGGGTCTTTAAGCTTTGAAGTGGCAAAGTCTGCCTTTTCCTCGGCCTCTTCTCTTTCCAGAATGTGCCATGCGGCTGTGGACTTGCTGTCCTGGTGGCAAGAGCAACCCTAGAGCCAAGAGCGCTTGAAAAGCTCCTTAGCGGTGCGGCCGTAAGTGCAGGTGATGAACAACACTTTGGAAAGGTTGAGCGTGACTGGCTGCCTTGTGATGGGGAAGTGGCTCTTCCCAGGTCTTCCCCCCCCCACCTAAAAAGAGGGGTTGATGTCACTTTGCTCTGATACCGTGTAACATCTACTGCTAAGGTAGCTTACTGGTGTAACAGGGGATCTTACTGGGCTGGTAAGGCTAAAGAATCTCTGCTGGCCTGTGTGCAGTAGTGCCTGCCCTAACTTCCTCAGGCTGGAGATGATACGCTTCAAACGTGTCCTTGTCCTCAAAGCCCCATGTGTGCAGCTATCGGCAGGAAAGGCTCCACAGCAGAGAGACTCAGCCTTGCTGCAGCCAGTCCATTTGCCTGCGAGCACCGTCTGCTACAGCCTTTGCCTGCAGTCATAGGACACCTGTGAAGTCAGTGGTTTTGATCACGGTCAGGACAGTTCATCTGGCTGCTGTAGACAGTGACATCATGTCATGTGCCTGGGTGAGATACTCGTCACATGAGCAGGGGAAGGGTTTCTCTAAGTAATGGTAAACATAGTATAGGCCGGAGGTTTGTATGCCACATTCCTGTTATAAAAAAAGAAAAAGTATGTTTGAGCACATTCTGGGAGGTGCCAAAGTCGCAGAAATAGGTAAGAAAATTTATAAGGTGAGGTCTAGGATGGATCATTAATCCTTTTTTTTTCTTTCCTATCTATAATTAAAATTGTCTGTGAAATCAGTGGCAAAAACGTTGATCATGTTGTCAGCTCTGTTAAAATCAGTGTTTTGGGAGAAGGGAAGGCAGATGGGAGCATGGTCTCTGGGACCAGTGTCAGCCTTTTCTGGTGAGGAGGCAGGGAGTGATTTGTTTCCAGGTCAGTGCTGTGTGCTGATAGAACACTTTAGCTGGCCAAGAGGTAGGCATGATGTGTGAGGTGAGCACAGTTGCCAAGCTGGGAGAAACAGCATTTCCCCTGGCCTGGGCAAGTTCAGACCACTGCCAGAGCCACACCGTTGTTCGTGCTCCTGTTTCAGTGCACTAAGCTGGGGAGGTGCCAAGGAAACTCCTTGATTAATCACTTTAATACATAAAATAATGTTTAAAACAAATTAAAAAAAAATGTTCAGCTTCCATGAAAGTGAAAAAGAGACATAAACCGATTTTTGCCAAAATTAGATTATTACATAAGATTTCAACCCAAAATAAAACTGTTATCATGAATTTTTACAGTGATTCCTTTTTCCTCCTCAATCCTTTACTTTCTTCTCCTGCTGTAGCTGTAGGCCATGCCCAGTTTCCCTGTTTTGGGCCCTGCGGCATCACAGGTTGCTTCCGATTATTCAGAGGAGCAGCAGGGCAATGAGGCTTATTGTATGTGGGGAAGCAGGACGAAGGCTATGGGTGAGGCTGATGAATCCTTTGGTGTTGGGATGGTCTTGCTAATGTAAATGTGAAGTGAAAACCAGAACTTGCGCCTTTTTGTTCCAGGATGCGTGACAGAGCCTAGGCTAATCCCTGCTGACCCTGAGGAGACTCCAAACAGAAAGGAGACTCCAACAGCAAGGGGCGAAAGGAGACTCCAACAGCAAGGGGCTGTCTGCCCGTTCTGGAAATATCACAGGAACTTTGCTTTTCTGGTAAGCCATGAGCCCTCTCCAGCTCAACATCTTGCAGTCAGTAACTTTTTTTCAAGTGCCTTTTGCATCCGTAGCTTTACGGTTCAAAATTCTTCCTGATCCTGCACAGGGTTTGTCCCTGCTGGGGATCTTCCAACTGTCATGGGGCTTTTAGATTAGTGTTGGGCACTGCTACAAGTATAGCTGGATTAGGAAATTTTGGGACGTGACTCAGCGCACAGCTTGGATGAGTTCAGCCCCTCCTGACCTCTGCCTCTTGACCTGAACATCCTGCCTAGCTAAAAGCTTCCTCGTCCAGGGTGATGCATTCAGAGTAGCCAGACACTGCTGTGCCACTGTCGTGGCACTTTGGGATGTGATTTAGTAGGCATGGTGGTGCTGGGTTGACGATTGGACTTGATGACCTTGGAGATCTTTTCCAACCTTAATGATTCTGTGTTTCTAAAGGGAATGAATTTTTTATACATGGCTGAATGAAAAAACATTCAGGACGTGGCTTTTCCTTTCTTCTCAGTCACAAGAGATGATATTTCTGGATATCCAGTGGTCTGCGTGCGAAGCAACGTACCTACAGCTCACAGCTAGTTAAATCCTGGCAAGGCACAGCTCATCCGCTGCACGTTTAATGTATTTGTTGAGGTATGTGTTAGTGCTTGAAGTCTGACAAACTGCACATCTGATTCAAAGCGGTGAGGTGATTCATTGTCCCACAGAAATTAATTCCTCAAAGGCTTTCTCTTGAAATGACTTGCACATCAGAAACTGTATGTGGGTTAGGAGCACCACTGGATTCCCAGAACACTGTGGCCCTGAGATCACAGTTTTGTCATTGCAGAAGATCTGTGAAAGAAAAGTTTTGGTCTGGCATCAGCTCAACACTAAAATATGCCACTTTGGGGAGTCAAGATAACCTCTTGGCATCTCTCAGCCTGTGCTGTGTCCTGACTAGACTGCAGGGTTGGCTTCTTGTTTGTTTTAATGCCACAGGAGGAAAATCCAATTTTGGTATTGCCCTGTATTGTCAGTCACTTTGTGAATGCACGTGGATTCCTTTGTTTCATTTGGCTACCTCGAAGTGGTGCTTCAAACTGGCCCTTCCTGGATGGCCAGTTTGCTCAAGGCCAAGCTTGGCTTTGTCCAAAGCTGGGACGAAGAACTGAGACAAACAAGCAGGGTCCCTCTGCTAGGAGCTGTTTCTGACCTGGGGACGTGACACATGCCAAAAAGCATGAGGAACTGCGGCTGGATTAACACTGTGCTGACGATGCTCAGACAACAAGACTTCAGCCTGGTAAAACAACAGACATAAAACCCAGAGCATCATGCAAGGGTGCACACAATCTGTGTCCGATCCTGGTGCAAGGCACAGAAGGGCCAAGAAATAACTTCTGCATTTCCAGTAGGATTTCTCAATTACTGTTTATGCCACCTGGGTCTCTCCTTTTCAGATCACCTGGATTTCTTCTACATTACAAGCCCCATAGGTGAGGTCTGGATACCTCTCACTCTGACACAAAGCCTAACCAGGGCTGTGTGAACAGGTTTGCAATTTTTTTTTTCACTCCTTGCTCCATTGGAAAGACACCATGGACAGTCCAAGGGTTTGAAAGACAGGGAGAGATGGCAGTACCTGCTAGCCATGGAGTAAGCAGGTGGAGACTTGGCTTCTCTTTACTTTTCCACTATAAACACTATTTACTACTTGGTGCTGCAAGATTATGCAAGAAGTTAAAACAAATGGACTTAGAAACCATCTCAGTAATGCAAAGTGATTGAGAAAAAAAACATAGCCTGTGTGGCCTGACCTGTGGTTTTGGTTTGCGATTTGAGTAATACAGTTGTCCAGCTGTGTTTGGAAAGCAGTGCAATAATGTGTTGCATTTCTAGCTCCCTGCATGTGCTGCTGGCTTAGAGGAGGAGGGCTTGAACCCAAGGCTTGAAGCAGTGGGAATGTTGTTGCTTCTACAAGGCTGGCTCAATTTTCTTGCCCTTGTCCTGGAGTTGGGCATCAAAATTGTCCTTAATCTCAAGAGCCTCCTTTGCATGGCTCACCAGTGGCTTTCAAACACCACAGCCCTCTTGCACCCCATAAACAGCACAGCAGCTTCTGGAATTGACTCTTCTTGTTGCAGTTAATTCTTAGGGGTTCCTTGCACTAAAGGGTAGATGGAAAATTATTTCCAGTGCATTTGTGCTCTTGACTAGGCATGGAATATATTTACACCTCTCTTCTTTGAGTCTTCAGTTTTTCTTTGCTCTTTTTCCTTTGCAATTCAGCAGTGGGATCTGCAATGCTCATGCAAGGGCTCTGCAAGGAGCTTAGTGGCTTGGCTCCTGGGTGGAGCCGAGTGGTGACATCTGGAATTACAGCTGGATTAACACTGTGCCAGTGGTGCTCGGAGAACAAGAGTTTGGGGTCTAGGGGAGACCACTGCCCTGTTAGCACCGTCCAGCAAAGCTGCTACGTGATCATCAGGGTTGCTTTGCAGCCCACTTGCATAGATCTGGGCTGCATCCAGCCGCAAAACTCACCCAGCACTGCCTCAACATGCAGCAAGAGGGAGAGAAACATCTCCTGGGTGGTTTTGGAAGCCTTTTTACCTGAAGACATCAGGTGGATTTCCATATATGTCAGAGAAATATGTCCAAATTCTTACTGTTTGTGTTGGACACCTGTTTCTGCTCTTGCCCAGCTTTCAGTGCTGGTTTTCCCCACAGCAGTTTCCCAATGTCTTGCCTAGCTGCAAGGCTAAGAAGGCTTTGCCTTTCTGCCTGGGTAATCAATAGATCACTCTGTCAGACTTTTTTCCCTCCTCTTTACTTCTTTATTGACCTGTTGCTCTACTGAAACCTCAGCCATTTAGGAGGCAGATTAAGCCATGAGTTGTTACCTAGACTCTGTGTTTTTACCCTTTTGTATGTAAACTCAAACCCTGAAATTGTGAAATTAGGACAATGACTTGGGTTCTGATTTCTTTAATAATCCAATCACCTCCTCCAACTCCTCTGCTCCCTGGGCTGGGGTTTGGTAACCTGTTACAAATGGGACAAGACAGTTTTGAGCAACATCTCGCAAGGCTCTTGTATACCAACGAATATTTGCTGATTCCTACCTCCCAAGAGGCTGGAAACAGGCTGGGACCCTGGGTACCGTTAAAGCAGTCCACCAGTTTGGGGAAGCAGCTTTTCTCTCTCTGGAGGGCTCACTTCTGAGGCCCTGCTGACTGTCCCCGGGCTGCATCCCCCACACATTGGTGTGACGTTGCCCTCCGCACTGCCCAGGGCTTCAGCAGCTAAATGCACACCTTAAAGACATTTTGCAATGTAGTCAACTTAATTTAATGAGTGGCCATAGGTGTTAAGACACCACGTCATCCACTTCTACCCAGTGCTGTTGTTTCACTGGATATCTGGCTTAGAGACCTACGTCAAACAGATATATAAGGCATCAAGAGTGTGGTCAGAAAGAGAAGCAGGTTGGGAACAGCCACAGCAGTATTGGCTGGCTATTGAAAAAACCTCCGAACCTGTCCTGCTTTCTTATGGCTTGAGTGCTTGGTGTTAGCAGAGGTGATGAAGGTGAGCAGAAATGAGGGAAGACCTTTCTCTATACTGTTTAAAGGCTGCAGTTTCTTGATAGTATATGAAGCTGGAGTGTTAGCTGCTTTTCAGAAATTGTCGCCTGACATACTGAAATCTGCATCCAGGATCTATGGGGCATCTTCAGGATCGATTATAGCTACACTTGGACTGTGTGAGTGTGATGCAGGTAAGGGCTATGCACTTCCATTTACTCTGTCTGAAGAGATTGAATATCTGAGATATTTTGGAGTTGCAAGAGATCTTTTTTTTAGTCATTCCTAATCAGTGGTTAATTCCTCAGGATTTTATGTCATTGACTTCTTTAAGAGTGGAAAACATGAGTAAATTAACCAGCACAGAGAAAACAGACTTGATATAGTTATTAAATAAGCCATCGCATCTTATTAATTTGAATTAATGGTAAGCATATCTAATATAAGAAACAGAAGCGCCCTGCCTAATAAGGCATTTGGGGTGGTTGGTAGGTTCCCAAAACACAGAGGGGAAAGAAAATATTTAATATGGAGAGGATCAGTGTTGCTGTTGCATGAAATAAAGTTATAGCCACAGAGAAATAAATTAGGGGGCATAGATGCAGAGCCAACAGGAGGAAATGTTACACAAAGGCTTCCTGTCAATTTTCTCCCATATCTCCAGAAATTTTTAAGATGTCCTGCAGAGGAAATGGAGATAAATGGGAAAAGAAAACAAGATAGTTCTGCTTCCTGCAATAGTGAAGGTCCTTGGAAAATCTGGGTCCACTCATGAGAGCTTCAGCCTGATGAAAATAATGGCTCTTTATGAGCATTTACCAGCATGGTAAAATGCCCCTTTACCAGGTGGAAGTGCAGCCCAGAAAGTACATAAATAATAATATAAGGGATGTGGAATGTCTGCTTTGCTTTGCTTTAGATGCGTGGAAGCTGTTCTTCCTCAGTGCTGTGGAATCCTCTCTCTGTGGGCGTTTCCTTGGAAGAAAAGCCTTTAAAATGTTAAAGGATATGTTAAACAAAGACCTGCCTACGAACGCCCACCAGCTGGTATCTGGCAAGCTGCATGTCATCCTCACCCGTGTGCACGACTGGAGAAGCGTGATGGTTTCGGAGTTTGCCTCGCGGGAGGACCTCATTCAGGTGAGAGCAGCCGCCCTGCGAGGAGAGGAGCTGCATGAGATTTACTGCCTGTCCATGCCCCGCAGCATCCAAGGGGGAAGCCTGGGGCCTTGCAGCAGTCCATTCTGTCCCTGCCACCCTCTGAAGCCAGACAGGGCCACAAGCTGAAAATAATAACAAAAAAAAAGCCCTTTTGATTGCTGGCTGAATTATCTACAGAGCCTGAGTATGCAGGGAGCAAAATGAGGCACTTCACAGGTTTTCTTCCTGCTTCTCCAACCCTGGCTATGGATATCGGACATGGTCTAGTCCACAATAGTCAGTAGTGCCCAGTAATGCAGCCATGGGTCCCCATTTTGGCATTCACAGATGAGCCGCCATTCCCGAAGGCAACAGGTTTTTGTGTCTCTTTGCTCACCTCCGTGCTCTCCGTCTCACCTACAGGCCCTGATATGCAGCTGCTTCGTCCCTCTGTGTTTTGGATTTTTACCTCCTAGATACCATGGGGTGGTGAGTAGCCTTGTGGCCTGGAGACCCTCTCCTGCATCAGGCCAAGGGCCCATCTAGCCTATGTCCTTTCTCCAGTGGTGGTGTTAAGAATGTTTATACCCACGTTTGCCACCGAAGTTGCTCAATGCTGTGTTCACACAGCATCTGCAGGGGGGACAACAGAACCCAGGTGCCCCACAATCTGATCTCACTACAGACAGAACAGACGTTCTCGCAAAAGTGTCAGTCCTGACCCTATCCATGGGGTTAGCTCAACTCCTTTCTGCTGCACTTTCCCCCAGTTTCATTAGAGAGTAATTTTTTGTCTGTGAGGGAGGAGGTGGTGGAGGGAGGAGGTGGTGGGTGTAGACCTTGAGCACACGGGACAGTGGTCAGGGCTGTTCCCTGGGAGGGGATCTCTGTAGCCTCAGTACCACAGTCTAGTTTGGGCCTGGGAAGGCAAGAAACCCCAAATGCATGCACATGTGATGCAGCACTCTTCTCTCTGAAAAGAAGGCGGCTCAGGGTTTCTTTTTTTCTCTCCTAGCGTTACATTGATGGGGAATTCAGCATGTGGCAGGCTAACTTTGTGTCCCGGGCCACGATCACCGTGTCTGCTTTCACCGGCGAATACGACATCTGTCCCAAAGATGGCCCAGCTGCCTTCTTTGCTCTCCAGCTCTCTGACTGTATTTTACATATATCAAAAAGAAATGTCTGCCGCTTGCATTACGTTCTTCGGCTTCCCACATGTCAAGTGAGCTGCTTCTACAGGTACGCAGGCCATGAGGCCCCTATAGCTGGCCCATCTGCCCTGACTGCCACCTCTCTCCTGCAGGTTCTGGAGCAGTTTTATACCCATGGCTACCAGGATGCAGCTTCCTTCTTAAAAAGACTGAGTAAGTGATTGGGAGTGAGGAGCAGGTAGGTCTGGTGCTTCTCTTACAATGTTGACTTGCTGACAGAAGGTAGGAGATGTTGCCAGTGCATCTAGTGTGACTGGCCCTGCATCCCTGGCATCACCAGGATTACTTGAGTCCCATCCTCTCTGTGGTCTCTCCTGAAGCTCCCTGTTCACCCCTTCCCCTCTGGTGATGTTAGGTCCCCTCTTCCCTGCCACGCTGGGCACGGTAGAGCTTTCCAGGGAATGCAAGTCCCCAGGACCTAGACAGGAGAAATGTAGGCTCAGGTGCCCTGTGTGGTGTTAGGCTGATAACCCACTGATGCACCAAGCAGCAATGTTGGTGATCCCTGGGCCAGAAACCCAACCCAGATTAGCCATGCACTGTGGTCATCAGTCCCCCTATTTTCCAGTCAGCCCTGGTCATGCCTCACATTCCTGGAGACCTGGTAGTTGAGCAACAAGTAGTGAGAGCTGGATTCCTCTTCCCACCAGGTGAATTTGGTATAAATTACCTTGATGAGGACTTTATGCTTTCATTGGCCAATGAATCATGTCAGAAAGGTGAAGGGACTCTGCACCAGAAGCCAGAAACAAGAGTACTTCGCTCCAGAATCACAGAACCTGAGGATGTCACCGAAGAGAAGCCAGGAACCATCCAGGCAGCAGATGAAGTGGAAGAGGAAGCCCCACGCCACCTTCTCCACCATCAGAAAGGTAGAGAACCAGCACTTCCTTTACCCCATCAGTTTTCATTAGCTAAGTGACCCTTGCCCAGGGCTTTCACTGCCAAAAGAGGTTGTCTGGAGTATTGCAGGCTCCAGTATGGGAGAGTGTCCACTCTTGGGTCAATGGTTGTTAGTGAAGCCTCATGCTGAACTTGTTTTGGGAGAGGTTTGAGGACTTAGGCTGGGGCCAGGTCAGAAGGGCTCTTTGGAGAAGTAGCTCTTTCTGTGAAGGCCATTCACTCACCTTGCAAGGTAATAACAGATTCTCCCCACACATCGTTTCATTAAGAGTGAGGGAAGGAGCAGCGTCTCAGCGGTTAGAGCTGGGTTTGCTGTGCCAGGCAAATCGAAATTTCTACTTAGTTACTCTGGTGTGCAGCTGTGTCTAAATACTTAAGCACCAGAAAAGCTTGTTAGAGCTGCAGGTAAACCTCTACCTGTATCATTTTTAAGCAACACAAGGCAGGTTTAAATCCAAAACTTCTAGTTTTCTGCAATCCTTTGCAAAATAATGCCCTCTCCCATTGCAGTTTTGACATGGAAAACTGGTGAACCCTCAGTATTTCGGATTCCAGTTTGTCTTGTTACTAGCGGAATACAAGGAAGTATGTGCTGGAGTGCGACATTTCTTTCAATTTTATTATTTATTTACTTTCTGAGTCTTTCAGCATTTCAGAACTTGTCAGCTTAGGAAAAATTACACTGCTTTTCCAATATCGTGATGGTTTAAAATGTTGCCACATAAAGAAATAGTGAAAAAAGATCCAACTATTATACTGCTGTAAGTACAAGGACCACACTAAATAAGGAAATAGAAAGGGCAACGAAGGGGCTATTACCATTCCAGATCTAAAAATAAAAGCTGAAAAACATAAAATAAAGGTAAAGACATTTCCGCTGAAAACAAAACAACTCTGCCTATGGGAAGAGACCGGCTATAGAGATGCAGGACACGGTGTTAGGCTGTACAGTTTGCTTCCATGCATGCTTTTTTAAAGGCTTGATCAGTTCAAACTACATGGACCTTTTGAAAGCAACGTAGTAGGAACCAGGTTTCTTTGGAGGTTGGGCAGGCTCCGGGCTATGAGGAGTCTTTTGGCCTCTGGTTTGCAGCTGGGCTGCAACATTTTGTACCAACCTAAGGTCATCTGTGGAAGGAATCAAGACTCATTTGTTAGGCCAGAGAGTGACCAAGGGGCAAGTGAGGGCTTTCAGACTCCAGGCAAGAAGCACATTGGATTTTTTTTAGGTCTGGGAAGGAAAATCCCTGATGATCTAGACCAGGAAAAGGCTATTTTACTGTTTATCTGCACAATACTACAGTATGATTAATAATACCAAATAAATCTGTGAACAACTTGCACCTGTTTTCCTGAACAAGTCAGAATATCTCCAGAGGACTACTGCTGGGGTAGAGCCTGCACCCCCACAAGGCTCAGGCTGGATTTGCAAGTTAACCACAAGCATTTGAATTTTTATCCATGTGCCCACCAGGACAGTTGCACAACGAGCTGCACCTTCCTCAGCATCTAGACTAGAAGCAATCTGACATAAAGCACCTGCAGCCAACAGACAGGATCGGACCCATTGTTTTTCATTTGGCTCAGCTGCATGGATCAGGCCCCAGGACTCCCCTTCCTGCTAGACCTGCAATGGGATCTAGCTTTAGAGAAAGCTCCAGCTGGCTTGGGTTGTCTCCAGACTCTCATCCCATCCACCTCAGGCTTAACATCTCTCAGTTTGATGCAGACCAGGGCAAGCGACAGGACAGTGGTATGGGGGCAATATTTTAAGGATATCAAAACCTGCTCATCCCATTACCCTGCAGACAACAAGGGGGAGGGAAGCAGCCCTGATCAGGGGGTTGAATCTGGTTTCTCTCACAAGAACTGCCACAAGTGCCTGTCAGATTGACCAATGCGGTTTTACTCCCTTTAGGGCCATGCCAGCCATAGAAGAGCATTTTTGACCCCACTGCTGCCTTTGGCCCCACTTCATGTTTCGAAGAGAGAAAGAGCAACTTGCAACCCAGCCTGCAGACAGACACCAAGCTGTATTGAAGAGCACACCATGGCAGCAACATCACCAGCACAGGCAGAGCCACAACCCCCCTCCTATTCCCCCAGACCCCAGGTGATCTGCATGACCCACCTTGATTCCCATGACCCACCTTTAAAGGAGGCATTTCAGGCTGAAGGCAGGATCTATCGCAGCTGGTTTGAATTGCGTGCAGCTGGGTTTCCCAGCTTGCTTCCCTAGGGGGGAAACAAGGTCCTCGAGAGCCAAGAGGTGTCAAACTTTGCCTCTATCCATTGGCTCTGGCAGAGCCTCCTTTTGCCATTAACTCCAAGCTTATGCAGTGTCAGCATCAGATGTGCTTGCTTGAAAAGGTGAGGGATTAATAAAGCAAAAGACAGCTAATTCGAATGATGAGTCATTAATTACTTAGCACATCTCTGCATGTTTGGAGCAGGAGGGCTCTGGGCTGTGACCATTTTGCAGGGGGCAGGGGGGAATGTTCCTTGTAGGCTACTTTTTGTCAAAGTTCTCAAAGTTTCCCTGATTTTTTTTTTTTTTTTATGATCAAGCACCATGCCACGTAAGGGCAGGTGGGATGCACCGAGTAGTTCAAAATATGCTCCTGTTTGTGTCTGACACTTGCAGACAAATCTAGGGGATTTGGATGTCCAATTCCTATATGAGAATTTTCTTGGGGGGATTTTAATTCCCACTTGAATAGGGATAGTGTAACTGCCTGAGGTTATATCCTGCCTGGAGATGGTCGGGCTTGCTGGGGAGACCAGGAGCCTGGTTGAAGGGCTGTTGCAGAAGTGGGACTGTCTGCCTGGGAGGGTGGCACAAGCAAGAGCAAATGATGGGCTGACCGGCCCTGCTCCTGCCCAGGGAGCGGTGGGTGTCTCTGCGCCCTCTCGTCTTTGATCTGCAGCAGGAACACAGTCAGTCCACAGGCTGGTTTTGAACAGCCAAGTTTTGGCTGCAGGAATTGAGACATGTAAATCTAGCCAGGCCGGGAGGGAGACAGGAGTAGGTTTTGATGCATCGAATGCAAATAAGCATCCAGGTTTCTTTTAGCAAGTTCATTGCAGAGAAAATATTCCCAGGTCATTGGTTTCAACCAGAAATTGCAGAACATATAATATTAATCTTTCACTGAGTGTTCAGAGTTAACTCTGAATCTGTTTATATCAATGCCGCCTTTGGCTATTCCCCACAATCCTGCCTGAAGTCTCCAGGGCGCTTTGGATGAAACTTCCCTCTGTTCCATTTCTCATTGTGCAATTAGACAAGCTGTTTATTCAAATAAACAGCTTGTGCTGTTGTGATCCATTTGTTGCCCGTCGGGAACCAACAAATGGGGGAGACAGTTGGGGTACAGCCAATCCCTCAGCCTCTGATGTGCAAATTGTATTTGGGATGATAAGCATGCCAGTTCATTCGAGGCACAGACCAGCAACACGAGGTGTGTTTGCCTGGACCGTGCACTGTTTGTAGCAGTGAGTTACAGAAAATTGCATGGGAAGAACAAATGTATTTGTGAAATGTCAGCTCTCCCGGTGCAATAGGAGGTGCAATCAGCAAGAGTCTGGAACTTTGAAGGAGGAGGAGGGTAATCTTTAGGTTTCTCCATCCTTCTCCACAGCTGTAAATTCACAGCGGTCCAAATGTGCACCTACCTCCACTGTCAGGTCTCGAAGGGTGTATGAAGCTCAAGAACAGGTAATTGGTAAAATAACTTCAGAAAAATGGGTAAAAATGAGTTCCTGGCCAGGGTGATGCTCCCTAAGGCTTCTCCCTCTCTCTGTTTTCTGTTTGATGAATCTCTCTGAAAGTTTTCGAGTGAGAGGCAAACCCTTAAAATGTCATTTCCTGGCAAATGGCTGCCCTGTAATCTGCATTAAAGCAGGGGGAGGGATGCGGCTGGCGATCAGCGAGTGGCTAGGGAAACCGGCAGCCAAGCTGTACAGGCGGGCAAGCAAAGGTGCCCAGTCTCCCCTGCGGAGATTGCAGTTCGGCTGTCGTGTTAAAAGCAGGTCAGGCCTGGGCAGGGAGACTGCAGCAGCAGCACTGGAAACAAAATCAGCTAGTTTCCCCAAGCGAAAAAAACACCCCCAAAATACTCCATTAAAAAACCAGCAGCTGTGCTGCTGTGTGAAACAAGCTCCGGTGTCGCCCACCATTTCCCAGGGCACTGGAATCGCGTGACGTCGGAGACCCCCAGGGCCCGTCCTGGGTGGTTACCTAAGGGAACAAGCTGGCAGTTAGCTGAGTCAGAGTCAATGGTCCAACAGGGACGAGTAGCCCCTGCGACATTGGGTAGTGCAGGGGCTTTTTTGTGGCTGAGGAATTGTGTAGGCACCTGCAGTATGAAATCGTTCTGTGCAAGGCTCTTCGCCAGCTGCACGTGAAGTAACTTGCAAGCGGGTTTTAGGGAGGTATGGCTTAAAAGTTATCTGTGTGACAAGCTAAATGCACCGAATCCCGGAGAGTTTCGTGCCAAAACACCTCTCAGGATCTTGGTGAACATGCCTGATGGGACAAGAGCCCAGCAAATAAATGCTCTGGAACAAGAATATGTTGCCGTAGGGAAGCAGCACTAAGCTGCTTTCAGATGTGATGAAATAAACAATATCATGGGGACAAAAATTAGCTACTTTTAACATAGGGTACCCCAGATTTGGAATTTTTGAGCCATGCTCAGCATCAGTGACCCATGGGTGAGGTCCCCCAGGGTTCCCCTGCTCTGCACCCTGCCCTGTCCCTGCTGAGGGCTTGCATCCCCGAGCACCTCACCTCCTGGCCACGGCTCTTGTAGGCAAACCAGGCACCATGGTTTGGAGGAGCTCCTGGAACCATTTCACCATGGAGCTGATAGCTTCCAGCAGCCCCCACAGCTTCTTCAGCCTGCAAAACCAAAATAAACAGGCAGATTTTAATGACAGTAAATGCAGCAAAAGGGGGAGGGTGTTAGTGGTGAATGCACACTGTAATACTCTCTTTCATAACCAAGCAATCCTACGGTGTTCCTGGGAGCCATGCCCGCTCTCCCTGAGAGCTTGCCTTCAGGGAATCCCAAATCCTCCTGCAGAGGAAGGGGATGCCGCTCAGCCTGTTTATGCAGTAGATGTGGATCAGCTTGCCCTGATCCATAGAAAAGGAGGGACTCGCTGCCATCCCACGCTGCCCCAGCACCTGCCCCATGTGTTTCCCATCTGAAGGATGCTACAGCCCATTGCACACCCCGACGCTGGGCTTGCAAGGACGCCTTGCAAGGTGCCTCCTGCTAATCTTGCACCGTGTCCTTTCAGCTCTTTCACCACTGCTGAGGGCACGGCCGCTGGTTTCTGCATCGCTCTCAGCTTCGATGCCTCCTGCAAGGTGTTCTTACCCCTTCCTGAGAAAAGCTGGCAGCCTGTATGGCAGCAAGAGGACCTTTGACAGCGGATCCTGCAGTGCAGTCACCTGCTCCTTCTTCCACAGAGCCAAGCCTGTGCCCGTGAATGACAACACAGAAGGAAATAAAGACCAGTAATTAGAAATAACCCAATAAATGCAACAATTCCTCTTGTCCAGCAACTCTTGCTGCAGCTCAGCCCACAGGTACTGAAGCCCAGGCCAGGATCCAGCTTGAGTCGCTCTTACAAAGCCTCTTTTGTGAACGGCTACTGCAGATACAGAAATATTTGCTATAATAAATACCTCAGTAATGTCTTAAATATAATCCCAGAATGGCAAGGGTTGGAAGGGACCTCGGGAGACCTCCTCTCAAACAGTGCAGCAGCCCTCAGTGGCCCCAGCCACCCCCAACTCCCAAGATCAGCACCCCAAATCCTCTACCTGGAAGGAAGCAAGGGGCCAGACACTGCGGTACCCTTTTGCACAGGCCAGCGAACATCCTGTTGGGCTGTGCAACGTCGTTCTTCCCACACATGGTGGCGAAGCGGAAATTGCCATCGAAGTAGTTAAAGCCAAAGGCGTCTGTGAGACGTGAAAAGAAAGGGCTGATGTTTGGCCGGTCGCATCAGCCTTGCAAAGCTGATGGGCAGTGGGTCATGTTTCTAGGCTGCCCTTTGGGTCTTGGGGTAGCACTTACTGTTCCTGTACAGGAAAAGGGCAGTGTCCTGGTACCCTTGGGAGAAAATATCATTCAAGACCTGCAAAGAGAAACACTTGAGGTCACTAACGAGCCCTCCATCCAGGCACCAGCAGGATCTATCCAAGGCTGTTTGGCCGTGGAGGGTTGGGATGGCCCATTTGGGAAGGCAGCAAGCACAGGCTGGTTTCCAACCACCAAAGCACCGGGTTCTTTGCAGGCTGTCAAACCAGGGTGGACCCCATCCCAGGCTGGCCACCCATCAGCAGTGTCGACCAAAAAAAGGCACTACCCTTGAAATCTCATTAATTAACGATGGAGATTGAGCTGAATCTTAAAGATTGGGAAGGCAACTCCAGCATTAATCTGTTTTAACCAAAACAAAGCTGGGAAGAAGCTTGGGCTTACCATGGCACTAGGCGGAAAGAGAGCATAGCTAATCCGGCAGAGGTTTTCTATTGAGATCTGAATGCTGCCGTTGAAGATCTGGAAACAAAAGAAGATAGCGGGACAATCCCGTGGACAGATATCGAGCTCTCCCGTGAATGGGGACACAGTGATCACGGGTTCCTCCAAGCTGGAGACGGGCTGCAGGCCGGTGAATCCTCCATCGACGTATCGCTGAGGGGGAAGAGCAGAGGGAGGGTTTGCTTTGAGGATTGCTCCAGCGTGCGTGTGAGGGCAGCGTCTCCGAGAGGAAAGCAAGCGGCTGCAAAGGCGACATCTCCTGCCGCAGGCCAGTCCCGGCATGTCCTCTCTTCCCACTTACAACAGCATCTCTTCCCCCTCCTTGCTCTTTATCCCGGCCTTTGCCAGCTCCTCCTGCTGCCCTGCCTACGGCACCCAGCCAGCTCCTCAGCCAGGTGCTGTAATCCACAGCAGTTATTAAAACAGAAATATAATTATTTTAATTCGCAAAGCTTTGTAAAGTTGTTTTGGCAGTCATTAGCCAATTCAAACACCACTGACTTGACAGCGTTGTATAAATTTCACATCCTGAGCTCAAGCGGTGGGGCTCCCGCGTTTAATAATTGCCTGCAAATCCCTGGAGGATTGCTCACTGGGCAAGGAAAATGTCATTTGCTGTATCCCAAAAGGAATCTGAATTTACCACCCACCTCAGTGGGATTTGAGGTTGCAAGGCCTGCAGCTGATCGAATTAAATGCTTGTGACATAAGAGCACAGAGGAGCCTCACGCAGCAATTTATGCACCTTGTGGGCAAGCCCTGCAGTCTGGGGTGAGCTGGAGATCCGACCTGGCAGCCAGGTGCAGGCATCCGAGGACTAAATAGGCCCAGTCAGCACAGACCAACAAGAGTCAAGCGGAGATCCTAGCTTGAAATCTGGTATCGTGGCTTTGTGGGCTTTGATACACAAGTGGGTCAGGATGCATCGGTTGCTCCGTGGTCCATCTGCACATGCTTCACCACCATGTGCTCTGCTCCTCCTTCACTGAGGGTTAGCAACAAGCCAGCCCTAATTTGTTGGCTTCACTGCGATGTTTCGTGGGGTATGAATATGCACAAGGTGGGGGGAGGATGCTCCCATGAACTTTTGATATTTCAGCCATACAGGTCTGCACCCAAACTAATGGAGATCCCTGCGCTGCAGACAGATCCTGCCCAGGATAACTGGATTGTGTATCAAAGCCCAAGTGTGGGTGTCTTCCCATCTCATTCTGGAGATCTGCAAGGCAAGATCTGGTCATCCAGGCTCTGTCCCTAGGGAAACCAGGAGGGGGGTCTCCAGATGGCAATTCTACCCAGCTACCATCTTAGGATGGGATGAATCACAGAATCACAGAATCGTTTGGGTTGGAAAAGCCCTTTAAGCTCCCCCAGCCCAACCGCCCCCCTCCCCCTGCCATCCCCGCCCCCCCAAACCCTGGCCCTCAGCACCACCTCTTCCCTGGGCAGCCCCTTCCAGTGCCTGACAGCCCCAAGGGGAAGGAATTGTTCCTAATGTCCAAAACAAGAACAAGCTAAGAGGCTTCATCACCCTCCATTAACAAAAGCAGCAGCCAAGCCACGTGTACTCCTCTCTTCTCAAGGGAATGTAAAGTTCAAACCCAAGAATACACTTCTGGGAGCATAGGCTTTATTGGAAATATCACTCACCACACCTCGGTAGGATGGAGGGATGAATCCACAGTAGATGGGAAGAAAGCAGCTGCAGAGAAGAGCCTAGGGGAGGAGAGGGAATGCAGAAGTAAATGTTCCTGTCAAAGTTCTCCTGGACCAAAGCTGTTGACTGGGTGCCTGCAAATTCAGGCATGACAAATCACCTGGAGCCAGGCTGTTGGTGCCACCTGCACTTTGCACTTGACTGTGTCAAGAAGAAAGGTTTCAAGAAAGGAAAACCATTTTATTTCAATAAAGTTGAAACACTTCTCTCGAGAAGGGCATAGCACTTCATTTTTTATTTTTGTAGCTGCCAGCAATATTAGAGTTGCATATCTATATATCATTGTCCAAACACTGCCCTTTGGTGGTGGCAAGGTGAAGCTTTGGGGTCATTATTCATATTTGCAGGTTTGGGGACAAAACCAAGATATCCCCACAATGCATTTTCATTCTGCTGGGATTTGTCAATGATAAAGCCACTGCCGTGCCATTTGCAACCATTTTCTACCAATCTCATCAGCTTGGAATGAGCATCCCGGGCTCCTGGGTTGACCTAGGGCAGGCACCATGGGGTGACCTCCAACATCTCCATGGACTTGCCATCTTCTGCTATCTCCCTGGGACAAGCGAGCCCATGACCTGTTAGGGTTTTACCCAGGGATCCTTTCCCCAGCAGCTAATTTACTGGTTAATTAGCTGCTTCTCATTTGGCAGCACAGACATTTTTTTCTAGCCCCTTCCTCCCAGGAAAGTGCTGAGGCAATGAGGAAAATTACTGCCAACAGGACTCAGCCGAGGAGAAACCTGTCTAGAAAGTGGAGAGGTTGTATTAGCATTAACACAGCTCTTTGCAAAGAGTCATTAGCACTTACTAGAGCTCATCAACATGTCAGCATCAGCTTTTTGAGGCTGGAACCAAACCTTCTGCTTTTTTAGCATGATTTATTCCTGCCTGACTCTGGACCTCCCTCCAAGCCTCATGGAGCTCAATGTGGTGGGGCCACAGCTCTGGCAGAGCTTCCTGACACTCTCCCCATCTTAACAAGTGCGGTTAAAGTCATCAACGCTTTGGTTCCTCCACCCCAAGCAGGATCTTCCTGCAGCATCGGAGGAAGGTCCCTTTACCTGGATGAGCTCCTCTTTCGAGCTGAACTCAGAGGCCATGACGTTTTGGCCATCCACCACCCGCGTGAGCGAGATGTGCAGCCGCCCTGAAGCCAGCTGGTAGGAGTCCTCTGGTAGCATCCGCTGCAAAACAGTCTTGATATTCGCCAGCAAGCTGCACTTGGGAGAGAGAGGGCCCAGGATGGTTTTCCTGACTTCCTTGGCCATGGCAAAGAAAAATTCCTTTAGGTCATCTGAGACAGAGAGGGGTGGGGAAAGAGGGAGAAATTCAATATCCCCGCTGCCCTAACGGTTATATTTTTAATCCTTTTTTTAACACTCCTCACAAATAAAGCCTCTTGCAGCCCCTGTGCATGACCACAGGACGATACTGCTGCTACACTGGGGGACGTTGTGGCAGGACAGAAAGGGGGAGATGACCCCCATGATGTCCTCAAAGGAAAACGTATTGCCGAGCATGACCCCGCCGGTGAAATCCCCGTCTGCACCGGAGGTGGGTGCTCAAGATGTGCCTGGCCGGGGATTAGGGAAAGTCTCCCAAGAGCCCCGGGAAGGGGAACACGGGTGCAGACACTGAGTTATCGGTGCCAATGTGACTTGCACAACACGTTCCTGCCTTCCACCTCTGATTTTGCACGTGGGCGGCCCCAGGCTTCACGGGGGAGCTAGGATGGCTCAAAGGTGAGGACGAGGGGCAGACCCCCACCTCCTCTGCTTGGGCTTTCCTGCAAGCCAGGCACCCTGGCTCCACCATTCTGGGACTCCCAGTTCATCCGAGCTCCCCCAGTGACCTCCCAGCCGGTGTTAACAGTCATTACAGGCGTCTGCACATTCCAGAAGCTGGATTAAAGGAGCAGAGCTGCAGAGGCCCGGCTGAGGGCTCAGGGGACACCGGGTTTCAAAGGCTGCGATGTGACAGGGGGGAAGAGGGGTGCAGCAAACCCCACGGTCAGCCTGACCCTGGGGAGGGCGCTTGGTCCCTCTGCTGAAATGGGGAGCTCGCTTGGGGGAATACCCCACTTTGGGCAGTTAATCTTCTGCAGCATAAAAGCTTATCCAAGGCCTCAATGCTGCAAAGAGCCATCCTTGCGCCTGGGTGGGCTCCCCCAGGACCCTGCACCGGCACGAAGCCGCGGGCTTGCCTTAGCACCATGGCTTGGTAGGGGCAAAGGTTTCTGGGCTGTCTCGTGAGATTACTTTAAAAGCACAGACAGACAGAGGGATCAGATGGAGTGTCCCGAAGGCAACTGGAGCAACACGGGTATTAAGAGGGGTTATAAATGTTTGAGCGGATGTTCAGGCCATGTGGTGTGATGATTAATGCTCGGTGGGTTCATGCAAGGTCCTCAGGGATGCCGAAAGAGCTGGAGACACCCCGGGCAGGTGATGCACCCACCAGGCACTCTCTGACTGCTCCATGTCCTGGAAATGGGGGAAAACCTGGAAAAACTGCCCATAAGATGCTGGGTAGGAGGTGAGAGCTGACCCCAGCTTTGGGGGCTCTGGCTCTGGATGGGGCTTTGCCTCGGGGCGAGGGAGGGATGACCCTGGCATGCAGTGTCGTGACCGTCCCCGCCTGCAGCAGCTTGCTGGTGACAAGCACATGCCCAGGAGGTGACCTGTGGGGTGGCAGAGGACAGCCTGGCATGGAGGGCTCAGAGCTCCATGCCCAGCCTGGGTCAGGGCAGGGGCCAGGTACACAACCACAGCCACCCCATGGGCCACCCCATCAGGAGCCAAGCACACCTTTAAACCTCTTTCTGCACCGATCCTCCGCAATGTGGAGTTGACAGAGTTTGTGCCACACTCATTTTCCTTATTAGAAACCCAACCAGCATCATCACTACCCAAAAGGTCTTTTCTTCCCCTGGGGAATCAGAGAGGAAAGTTTTGGGGCCCTTGCTGATTTGTAGAGGAGTTCATCCCCATATGGGCAGAAAGGTTCCTTTCTGCTTTGCCTAAATATATTTGCCAAAGTTTTGGATTCTTTTTAGCTCCAGCAGAGTGGTTCTGGCATCCACCAGAGGTTTCAGGAACTCTACGTTTCCCCCCCGCTTCCTCCATCATTATTTGGACCCGAAGACCCCCACTCCCTCTAAATGTCTTGAATTTTTAACACTCATTAATTAACAGCCATTGCTTGAAGCAGGGCTTGGATCAGCCTTCAAAGACTTAATTCTTGTGTATGCTTGTTTACACATGGGCACTAATTGGAAATATGGGAGGACGTGATTATTAAAAGTGGATTAACTGCTCTGAATTAATTCTACACACAGATGATCTTATTGCTGAGGGGGACTGTATCCACAGCGTCTAAAGGGGTTCAGAATAAAACCCCTTTTGCAGCAATAAGAGAAACCCTGTTGTCCCGGGCACGTCCCGCTGATGAGCCCTTGAGCTTTTGCCAAGGGGAAAGGTGCTCCACTATCTGGAAACAGGGAATCACGCCACATCTTCCCTTGTGCTGGGAAGGTTGAGGGGGATAACCCAAAGCAACATGGAAACGGGGCTGTCAGCTCTATAGGTATCTATGTGACCACCACTCGTGTCCCTTCCTAGCGAAGGATGTCAAGGGACCTGATCCATAGGGGACAAGGGGGCTTCACGTGGGCATATCCACCCACCGCGGCCACATCGACTTGCTTTGGGATACATCTCAGCAATCCTTAGACCTAGCAGCAGAAGAGGAGATCTGCTCCTCAGCAGGAGCAGGAAAATGGACGATAGATTTACACGTGGTATCTACCCGGCCATCTGAGATAGCATTCAGACAGCAATAACCTCCTCTTTCAGCCTACACCACCCAAAATTGCTCCAGGGTGGCTGCCAAAAGAGGCAACACCTGCAGATTTTTTTTATGCCCTGTGAGTGATACAAGTTACACCAGTATCACGTCCCCACTGGTGCTTTAGGGTGTTAGCTCCTCTACTTCTCTTTCGAAATTAAAAAATCTAAAGTAGGGAAATAATTGTCTTACCGAGGCCGATGCCACACACGACAGCGGCAGCGATGAGCGAGCCGGCAGACGACCCATAGACCTTGCACGCGGACTTGAGGAGTTCGGGAGCCAGCTCCAGGAGGGACTGCACCACCCCAACCTGGTACAGGGCGAGAAAGCCGCTGCCCGAAAAGGAGAGCGAGAAAGGGGTGCTCGAACCCCGGAGATCCTCCTCAGCCATCTCGAGATCAAATTGGTGTATCCGGCTCCGTGTCTCAGGTTGTCCTTTTTCCCCAGGTGAACCTCAAGCTCTCTCCTCTGCTTTCTCCAGGCTCATCTCTGGCTGCAGAGGAGTCCAAAAGATGGTTTTTCTACTGCCTTTTACGACAGCTCCCCGAGGTGTTTAGATTCACGAGCTATTTTAATTGCTGCCTGTGCTAAAAACAGAATTTTTCCCCTGATCAAAACAGCTCTTGTAATCCTCGACCACAGCCAGCTCAGATGCTCAGGGCTGAATCGAGGTTTCCCTTTTATACCAAGTGATGTGAAGTGCCCCAGGAGCCCTCCTGGGGATGGTCCCCACGTTACTGAACCCGTCACCCTTGGACACGACTATGCAAAATTTCCTCTTTGCTTCATGCTTTCTTCATCAAGGGTGTTTTCCTAAATAGGATTCTCCATCAATCCCGGCTTAGGCACAGCTCAGTACTGAGTGAGTAAAGGCTTGTGTAAGACACTTAAAACCAGAGGGTGTTACACAAGGGGTGGATGCGGGGCGTTACGTTGGGTTAGGTTTGGAAGTGCTGCTTACATTTACTCCCTGTTGGAAGAGATTTGTCCTTGCCTGACTCCTGGATATCCTTGGGGGGTGGGAAAACAGGGAGCTGGATTTGCTTTTCTCTTGCCTTCCCCCAGCACTGTGTTCGGTAAGGCCCCAGAAGGACGCCCGCAGCAGCACCCTGTTCCCCAAAGCTGGGGTTACTGGACCCAAATCAAGCTGCCCTCAGGCTGTCTTCATCAGCTGGGTGACAGTTAAAAAACAGGAAGAAATTCTGTGGATTTTTAGTGTCTTTTTCAGCCTTAATAGCCTAATGCTGCTGCCAACAGGCAGAATAAAAATTGCCATTTTAAACAGATGTATTTATTAAATATTACTAAATACTGTCTTGCTTATGTTGTCCAAATACCTCCAGCATGCACACTATAGAATGACTGTTACGCATGTTGGATTCAAGGCTGTGTGTGTATACGTAGCATGGGCTGAAGGACAGAGCTCTCCTTCCCTGTGTTGGTGCACCAGTCTGGCCAGGACAAGAAAACAGCGGATGGTCCCAGCATCCTGACACAACCTTTGCAATGCTGTTTCACCCCAAAATTTCATACATTTTTTTCTTGGCCTCTCCAGCCATCGCTGCATCCCCACGATGAGAGTTGTGTCCTGCACGATACCTGGGGGCAGAGACCCTCACCCCGATGAGCAAAACATCCCTGGGTTGAGGTTTTGCTGTAGCTGCCCATCAGCAAGTGAACGTTGCCTGCAAATCCCCTCAGATAAATGTCTCTTGGCATGGCCAAGGCTGTCCTCGACGGCTGCTGCCTGGATGACAGGACGAGGAGGAGCAAGTTGTCAGCTCAAAGTTATAATGAAATATAACCTAGATTATCCTGGAGGGGAACAACTGCTTGAGTTGGGGCATTTGCCTCTGACCGTGTCCTGCTGTAGATACACAGCCTTGCTGGATTTGGTCTTCTCATTTCTTGTCTTTCCAATATATGATCTTGGTTTTATGTTACCCCCTCGTTGGGTGAATCTCCCACACGTTCCAGCCTTTCTACCAGCCTTCGGGTGATATCTGAGTATGGATCTGCGTGATTCATGCACTGTCTCTTCCAGCCCTTGGGAAAGCAAATTCCTTCATTTAAAGGACTTTCTTCCAACACTGCCAAACATCTGCAGGTAGGAGGGCAGCAAAAAGTATCACCTCTCACTGTGACCGATCCGAACATGCAAGGGTGTTGGAAGTGCATGAGTGTTTGCACGCTGGAAGAAATTGGTTCCATGTTCTCTGTGCATTAACTGCCAATTATGTGCACCAGGCCCCCGGAGAATCCAGCAGGCACGGCATGGAAGAGGCATCGGATCCTGCTTCACTCAGCACTTGCACCTCCTCGGTCGAGCCCAGCCCCAGCTGCCAAGCTTCAGGAGAGGTGTAAATGATCCCAGGGGACCTGCGGGAACAGTCTCCTCTGTCAGGATGGTTTCCTCCTAGGAGCTGGACTTGCTACAAAATGTGGTGCTCCAGGAGCAAACCCCAACCGAGCTGAGCCGGGAGATGTTCTCCCCCAGACTCTCCTTTGGGCATCTTGTAATAGTTTCTCTCCTTGCAGCTGCCATGGAGTAATGTATTAAATGGGAAGGACGGTGCGGTGCCCATGAAAAAGCCATTATTCCTGCAAGAAGACGAGTAGCTCCGTGGGGAGGTGCACAGTGAATGCAAGAAGGTCCCTAACAAGGAGAAAGCCCAGCAGAGAGCACAGCCCCAGGAGAGGGGCAGGGGAGGCAAGGCAGGACGGACAAGAGGACGAGTGCAGGGAAGGACAGGAGACGTCTGACCTGGCAAGGAGAGGGCAGCACCCCGAAAGCCGGCGGCTCAGACCAGCGAGGACTTCATGGCGTGCTCAGGCACCCCAGGCTCCCCTTGGGATCCTCAAAGCCCAAGAGGAGACGGGCTTTGGGGTCACACCCTGGGGGTCTGCCAGCCTAGGGGGTGCACAGCCACACCACAGCATTTCATAGAATCATGGAATCACAGGATCATTTGGGTTGGAAAAGCCCTTTAAGCTCATCAAGCCCAAGTGTTACCCTAACCGTGCCATCCCATGACTAAACCATGGCCCAGGGGGGGTCTCAAGGCAGGGGGGGTGATGCAAGATCTGCCCTGCACCCTCACCCACTGCAAATGCCGAGGCCCCGGGATAGGATTCCAGGAGACAGCATCCTCCCTGGCCCGGGGCCACGCTCCCGTGAGATGAAACCTTGTCATCATCCTCTTAGTGACAGCGAATTTTGCATTAATTGGCTCATTAAGTGCTGGGCTGATTTTCTAAGCCGCCCTCCCCCACCTGGCACTCGACAAAGCAGGATTAGCGAGGATAACGACTTCAGAGATGCAAGATCCCAGAAGCAGCCTGAGTTGCTTTTGGGAGAAGGCCCCCCCCCGGCTCACACTGAGCATCGGGCGGGCAGGGGGCTGTGCAGGGCATGGGGCCGCTTTCTGCCCGGGCAGGATCAGTGCCCAGATGGCCGGTGTCGGTGATCCCAGGGATTTTCGGGCGAGGTGATTGCTTTAGCTGTTTGAAGCCACGGCAGGGCGTTTAGGGAAGGATGAAGGTAATACCGAGAGTTGGAAACCGCTCAAAACCCCGGGGCTAATAACCTGCCCTTCTTTAATACCGTCTTAATATCTTCAGTGGCCACAGGCAATCAGGGTCTCAATTTTTTAACACAGAGATTAAGCCAAGACGCTGGAGTCGCTCACGAGAAGGAACCTGGGCTCCGGGAGCCTCCAGCCCCAGGGTGCTGCACAAATGGCTGCTCCATCCTCATCCCAAGTGTGCCAGGCTGGAGCAGCATCCCTGCTTCGGGTTGGGTTATTTGGGACCGGGAGCCCGTTGTGCAAAGGGCTGGGGAAGTTTTGCTCCTTGTTTCCCCAGCACCACTGCAGTGAGGGGTGGGGAAAGGTCCAGC
>NW_009260514.1:101478-114382 GCF_000687185.1 Egretta garzetta | reverse complement strand
GCCTGCAGGAGGAGGAGATTTGGTTCAGCCCTGATATTGGGAAAAGCAGGGGAGAAGGAAATGGGAGAGGTGAGTTGTTTTTCTCACCAGTGTTTTGCCTGGCGGGCACGTCCCATGTGCCAAGGCAAGCTGATATCCTCCGGGAAGTCAGCGAGGAGACAGACCCCTTTTCTGCTCCATGCAAACCCCAGCTCACGCCTCAGATGCAAAACAAATAGGGGCATCGCGTGATCCTCCCACCAGGTCCCCACCACGTCCCCGACACCAGCTCGCCCTGCCCCGGTCACAGCCCCAGCACAGTCCCCCGGGCTGCGGGCAGGGGACAGGAATGTCCTGGTGGTTTGCAAACAGGCGAGAGCAGTTTCGGTTTCTCCTGCAGTAAAAGTCACCTGCCTTGGTTCCCAGCCAAAAGGAAAGGCAGTGCTGGTGCTGTGCTTGTTGCTGGCATCGCTGGGCAGGACCCAGGAGCGGGATTTGATGTTTTTCACAGTCCTAATTACCCTGGGCTAAATTAGACTGAGCCCCTGCAAGGTACCCCCTCCTCCCTGGGGCTTTTGGGCAGCCGGTGATTCAACCCTCTGCGGCTCTATCAAATGTTTCCTTAAAGGCTGGGGGACAGGGGGTGTTGATCTGCGTGGGGAAGGGCTGTTTCCTTCTCACGAGGACGGCGCTTCCTCATCTTGTTTCACTTAGGGGTTTTGCAAGCACTGGAAAGATCCTGTCCTCCAGGAGAGGAGGGTAAGAGAGCGGTGCTGTCACCCCATGCCTGGCACTGACCCACGCCCACCTCCATCACCCTCAACCCACTGGATCACCCCACCTCCTGCACACCGCAAGCCCCAAAATTGTGTCTCCTTCACCCCAGGCTGGGTCCAACCCTGATGAGGGAGATGCTCCTGCCCATGGCACCGCGCTGAGCACTGGCAATCCCCCCCGGCCCCAAGCTGCCTTAATCCATGGCCCTACTTAGGGGTCTGGGCAAAGATTAGCTGGGAACATTCCTAGTAATTAGGGTTTAATCGCTTTGACATTTCACATCTTCTTAGACCTCGTAGGTGAGACCCCAGCAGCCGTAAATCCCCTTGGTCCTTGGAGCGACAGCGAGGGCAGCTACTGCGCCGCTTGGGAACAAGCTTTACCCAGGTCTTGGTGTCAGATCAAGCTGCTTTGGCTAATAAATCTGCTGCTGGAAAGGCAATGGCTATAAATAGTAGAAAATAGCAGGACGGCACCGTGTATCTGCTGTAAGATTCTCTTTGTGCCACTTTGCCTCTGGCTTAAAAGGAGCTGTAGCGAAGCAAACTTTATTCCATGTATAACATCTGGACACACCACCCATTAGACAAGTCTGGCTGTCATTTAGGGACCAATTTATTTCAGTTTTAGGGTTTTTTCCTGAACTGGATGCTTGGCTGACAGCAGAAGCTACAAAAATTATGTTGTACGTTCACAGATACATATAGAAAAGCAGGTAAATAAATACACGTAGACGCAGACAAACAAACCGTAAGGTTCAACACATGCACTTGGTGAGAGCTGCAATGGAAACATGGGGGGAAATTTGGGGTCTGTTGGATTCGCAGCCTCTTTGCCACCAGCCAGGTGGGTTTTCAGCATTTCACACTGCTGTGGCCATCGCTGTGGTTTTCCTCGGAAGATTTTAAATCCAGAGCCCCCATCCAGGTCACCAACGGGGTCTGTCCCCCCCATCGGTAAATCTGCATCCTTGGGTTCCCAGGCGCCGCAGGCCCCTTCGGAGCAGCCGATGTCAGTCCGGGCTCTCACAGTTGTCTGTGCTGAACTTTTCTCTGTCCTGTTGAGACAGAAGAAAACATCCATGAGGTCCCTTCCCAAAGTGAGCTGGTGCTATTGGTCTTCTAGATGGCTTGAGGAGGAAATTCTTCCCCCAGGAAAGCTGTGGTTACATTGGGTTGCAGCAATGCCATGCACCATGGGCTGCGGAGACGCAGCGGGCAAGTCCTGCTCCTGGTGTGTGCATGGGCCATGCTCAGGTTGGAAAAAAGCAAAGGCAGCCCAAAGAGCACAGGGCAAATTCCAGCAACCAGTCACCCCCCCAGTATAAACCAGCATGACTGTCCCCCAGCCAGGTCTATCAATCACCCTAAAATTATACCACTTGCCCTAACTTGCTGCTGGAAGCCAAGCCCTGGACTCGGTCCTCCTCCCTACCTGGAGAATTTTGGTGTAGGACAAGGGTGCAAACGAGTCTTCCAGGTAGCGGGTGCCAAAGCCCATGATCCTGTTCACGGCCTGGTTGCAGATGCCCGCCACCTTGGCGGTGAGGTGCACCGTGAAAGCAAACTGGATCTCCTGGGGGTTGACGTCGGGTCTGCTGGCCGTCATTTCCTTGCGGACGTAGGCATCAGCCAAGTTCTTGAAGGAGCTGTAGGACATGTCTCTGAAGAACATCTGTAGCCGTGCGTCTTTCTTCACCTGGTTAAGAAGCAAATAAATACATGTTATGAGTAAATAACTCGGTGTGTCACCCACGCTAGGACTGCAGCTGAGGGACGACAGACAGACAGCCACGATCACACCCCATCGGGGAATGAAAAGGTGCCATTTCCTTGATTTTACCGAGCGTTTCCCTGCACCAGGGAAATGGATGGTGTTGCTGTATTTTACAGCCCAAATTCCCTCGACCCCCCTGCCCACAGCTCTCCTCTCACCTGCCTGTCCAACTCATCTCCTGCACTCTGGAGCAGGGCGACGATTCTCCTGATGGCTTCATCTGCAGAGAGAGAGATCCCACGTTATGTCCAGCCCCTTCTCCAAGCCTCACACCCAGGCGCTCTGTTTAGTCCCCAGGAAAAATTCCCCAAGCAAAGTTTATCCACCTCCATCCCTCCAAATCCCATTTCAGCCTATTGCCAAGTGCCGTGTTATCCTCTGCCAGCAAAAACACCCTCCTGCCTTCCAATTTCTCTCCCCCCAAATCAAGCCCTGATGCTAAAATCTCCCCCAAAGTCTTCATACGACTGTTGGGGTCATGTAAGCCCCTGGGTTAAGACTGAAGCAGGGTTTGGGTCCCGTGCAGGCTCTGCATAGAGACAACTTTAATGCATATATATTTTCTATATGTGCCAGCCCCATCTATACTCACCAATGTCATCGGTGCCGGCCGGCTGTGGTGGCTCCCCACATCCACATGTTCTGCTCCCCTGGCTCTCGCTGCCCTGCACGATCAGCCCAATCTCTTCTGAGACTCGTGCGTAGTAACCGTCAGGCTGCTCCACGGCTGCTGGAAGAAAAACACCGAATCAGAAGTGGGATTTTTAGGTTGGGGGTTTTTTTGGCCATTGCTTGAAAGGGAAAACAGCTGCAGCGGTGTCTGCACCCACATGGTGCTCATGCCCACCCTGGATTAGTGCATACTAATATAATATATAATATAATATGTATAATTGCTGGGGAGCGATGGGGCTGTGCTCTCTGAACCATAACTGAGTCATCCCCTGGGCTCTGCCGGCGGTGCCAGCTGCCCGCACCCTTCCCCGCAGCAAATCAAAAGCAGCTTAAGGTTGGCCCTGCGGTGGCTTAAGAATTAATCTCAGGTCTGGAATGCAGGTTTAAACTAAACCACCATGTCCCTTGTTTGCCAGAGGATGAAAACCTGTGCTTGGGTGCTTACAGCCAAGCAGCTGGCTTGGGGTAACTTGCCGTCCTCACAAGCTGGAGCAATGACCTGTGCTCAAAGCACAGGCAGGCTGACCCTCTCCTGGGGCAGCAGGTTGAGATTGGAGTCCCCAGACCCCATCCCAACCCCCAGAAAGCACCAGGAGGCTGATGCTTAGGTTAGAAACCAGCACTAAACACTATAGCTTTCCCAAAGGAAGCCCAACAGAGGTCCCATTGGCAGTAGGGTTGGTTTGGGGTCAGGGTTAGGGGTGGGGGGGGTCCCACCTGGTGTGGCCGGCGCCTGGACATGCCACAGGGGAAGGCAGCTGGGTTGCTTGGCCCTCGCCCCAGCTGCCGCCTCTCCCCGCTCCTCCGTATGCTTCTTGAAGGAGAAAACCCTCTTGAGGCTGGGTCTCATCTTCAGGGCTCTGCCCAGTGGTGGGGACATGCTTGAGTCCCCTCCGGGTCTTTTAGCCCCTTCAGTTTTGGAGCTGTGAGGAGTTTTGGCATCTTTCTCCTTTGGTTTTTGCCCTGAGTTTTCCTTCAGGTCCTCAGGGCTTTTCTTGAAGAGGAAATTTAAGAAGCTCTTGAACCAGGTGCGTTGGGTTTTGCCCTGGGAAGATTTTTTTGTGCTTTTCCTCTTGGCCTCCGGCTCCTCTTTAGGGACCTCCCCGGGAGCTTTGCTGTCATCATCCAGAGCCTCATCTAGGTCCGGTGCTTTGGGTCCCTCCTCCTGGTCCTTCCTGGGGCTGAGTTTGGCACACGAATACTTGCAGAAGTCACTTTTTGGCTGTTGCAGCCGACCCGCCTTCCTCTCTCGCCCTCCAGCTCTCTCCTGAAGCTTTTTTTTGGCCACCGCCGAGTTTTCGCAGCAGCTCAGTGAGCGCCTGACATAGATCTCCAGCACTTTCTTGGCCCCTTGCCTGTCCAGTGAGAGGATCTTGCCTGACGGCTGCCTCCCCGCATCCCACCAAGGCTGTTCTGCAGCCAGAGCCTGCACATTGCTGTGGAGGAAAACAACATTTTCAGCCTGATTTTTGCTTTCCCCGGGACGCTGCGTAGTCAGGTTGGGCATGATGGAAAACACCTCCATTTTGGCACCCAGGAGTGCTCTGGGTGTCCGAGACTAGTTATGTTCCCAAGTAAATGATCAACCCCTTTTATAGTTGTTATCTGAGCGTTCCTTATGCCAACTGCACATGCGGGGTTTTACGATGGGCTATAGACACCGCTGATAAGGGAAGCGAAACTGCGGGGAGGGGGGAAGGCAAGCTGGGCACATCTGAGAGGGTGAGCCTGGTTGTCACCCAGAGGGTTTGATCCAGCAAAGGTATCATCCAGATACCGCGATGCTGTGTCTTCCTATTGCAACACATTCCCATACTACGATGAAAAACCCTACACCAGGAGCACCTCTCCCCCAAGGAATCACTCAACCCAGATTTTTGAGTATCTCCCCTTAAAGTATTGGCTGCTAAAAAAAACCCAAACCACCCCCCCAGAAAGGCCGTGTTCTTCCAGCCCTTGGAGAGACCAAGGGCAACGTGGGCTCCTGCAAATATCCTCAGTCACTGTCAATGTTGGCTGAGCACCTTGTGATGATGTAGCCCCTCCATGAGCTCTCATTAGCGTAGGGCTGCTAACGGAGCTCGGAGCGCCTGGTCCTTGCTTTTCCCATCCCCCATTTCCTCCCCATTTACAAGGAAAATTAACCGGGAGATGTTACTATTGAAAAACCAGAGAGCCATGCCTGTGCCTCGTGGTGGCTCTACTTCCAAAACCAATTTCACCCTTCAGAAAACCAGACCCAAACCAGACTTTCTCCACCACTGAACAGCACATGGGAAGCCAGCACCGAAATCCAGCGCGTTCGGCTGTACAAATCACCCTGGAGCTGGGCATCAGCCTGCGCTCAGCCTAGATGAGCATCATCACAACACACAAGCACACCCACCCACCCCAACGTGGCCTGCTTTTAGCTCAAGAAGGCAAGTTTCTTTCACCCAAGCCAACACCAAAGCCATCCGACCACCCGATAATAAATCATGCGACTAGATTTAATCACAGCAAAGCAACACCCCCCATCCTGCTCCGATTGATTCCAGTACATCAACCACATCATTCTTTATTTGCTCTTTTGGTATTTACCTTTCCATCAGTATTTCTGCCCTTCTGGACATATGTCAAGACAAGCTCCTCGGCCACAGGCACTAAGGGTTGTCAGGCTCTCCTGGGAGGTCCCTTTTTTATACCCTGGTTGAATAAAGTCCTATTTTTAGCAGCCATTCAGGTAGGAGAGCGGCCAATTCTTCCGCCTGGGATCCCCGCTATCACCTCCCTCGTGGCAGAAAACCAGCGGGCGTGAGTTTCACCGGCGGAGAAAATAATTTCCTTATGACACATAGCAGCAAAACAACATAAAAATCACCTGTCACCTGCTGTAAGCGCTGGCCTTTGAAACCAGCTATCTCAGCCAGCTATTTGGCACTGGGGTTGGGTTTGTTCATTGGCTGTTCTTTTTTTGATGGGTGTGGTGCCACGTATGGGCTTTTCTGGGTTGTTTTTGTAAGGAAAAGTCGTAACTTTTTCAGATCAATGGGGTTTTAATACAGCAAGCAGATTGCCCTGCTCATATCCCAGGAGCTTCCAGGGAAGTGGGTGCTGGGGACTGTTGTGGGACCGCAGAGGCTCTGGGGCACGGGGCTATCAGGTTGTTGCCTAACACTGAGCATGGCCGGGCTGCAGCATCTGCAGCATCTTCAAAACCCGCCCTGGGGTCCTTCAGACAGCCTGTGCACCCACCCTAAAACATGGAACAGGACCAGCTTCGTGACCCAAATCCTTTGCCCCCACGTGGCTCCCACTCAGCCTTGCCCAGGGGCAGAGCATCTCCCCAACATCTGCAGTCTGCCCCTTGGCCAAACAAATCTTCAGCCTTTCTCCTTACACCAGAGATCTATTTGGCCCCACAGCCATCCCCCCTGCACCCGTTGCACCCTCCCACAGACTGCTGCCTGCCATCCTCATTGCTATTTTGCCATCTGATGGCAATATTTCACACTGCACCTTGCAGCGACGGTGCTGGATGCGGATGCATTTGCTGGGCAGCGGCTGCCGGCACGCAGGCTTTGGGAAACCCCTCGGCAAGATTTCCACCTGCGCAGGGCTGCGTTTTCTCCAGCTTTCAGCAAGGATGAGGTGCTGCCCAGGTGTCTCCCAGATAAAAACAGTCTTTTCCTGATAACAGGTTCAGTTACCCAGTCCAGGATTATTTTCTTTCTGTTTCTACAAACTTTCTCTGCCATAATTTCCTATAATTGGGAAAGATCCAGTCCATTTCCCTCCATTTCTCCTGAGCCTACACCGATGAATCAGAGTCCTGTATTGATTAGGAATTACCTGGCTTTGTTTTTCAGCATCCCCATCTACTTCTGCTAAATAATTAAACCATCCGTCGGGAGCTGCATGCTGCTAACTAGCATATGGCCACGTCCTTTTATAAGCTGGTCGATTCCAGTGGGCGAGAAGGAGTTTCACAATCAATTTTAGTGGTTTTTTTTTCCTCTGCAACATCCATAAAACGAAAAACCACATCCACTCTGGCAATGGGGCACAGTTTGGCCATCTCCAGTTTGGAGATCTTGCTACTGGAGATCATCCAGGGCTGAGTCCAAACACCATCCCTGCTCATGGAGGATTTCTCATGATTGAACTGGGAATCAGCGTTAACTTATGGCCTCTTGCAGGCTTCTCCTCTTTGTAGGAGCATTTCTGGACACAGCCTGAAGACGGGCTACCCAAAGTGACTCCAGGAAAAATCTTGACCCAAATTGTGATTCTGGATCCATACCTTTATCCAAGTTCAGATCCCTTCTGGGATGTGGGACATGCTCAAACTTAATGGGAAAGAGGCATAAAAAAAAGATGTTTGCAAGAGACCTGAGACAAACCAAAAGAAGCCCATTACCAGAGCTGGGGGAAGAGATCTGGATCCAGATTTGTCTGCTTTTCTCATCAATACTGGGAGAGAATGAGGAAGCTGGCTGGAAATGTGGTCACGGGGAGGGAGCACACAACACTGAGGTTGGTATCTGCAGGCCAGTGATGCTGGAGGGAAAAGCAGAACTAAAAGCATGAGTACACAGTAGGAGATAAGTGGCTTATTTACAGGAACTTGCTCCAGACTAAGTTAAAAACCAAGGGAGAGGTATTTCCTGCACAGAGCGGTGAGGTGGGGAGGGTTGCAAAGGGCTCAGGAGAAGGCAGGAGTCAAATCACCCACATTTCTTGGGAGCAAGACAGACAGGCCACGGGCTGAAGTTGGCCATCAGGAAAAGCCCCCTCTGCAGGAGAGTGGGACAACCTCCGATGGGTGGCCAGAGGGGTGGGGGATCACCATCCTCGGAGGTCTTCAAGATGTAGTTAGCCCAAGCTACAGCCAATCCAACTGGGTGTTGGAGGTAGTTGTGTTTTAAGTGGACCACAAAGGTCCCTTCAAGCCAACACCAGCCACCTCAGCACAAAAATATCTGTAGTTTCAGATCGGAACCATAACAGGGGTGTTGAGGGCAGCCACGGCTCCCTGCGCTGGCCACAGTTTGGACAGACAGCACAGCCACCATGTGGCCTTGGTGGAAACCTCTCAGCCCAGTTGTGCAGTGCCTCTGATCCAAGAGGGTGGTGGCCACCAGCGCCCAAAGCAAATCCTCTTTTCCTCCAGCCCTGGGGCTGATTTTAGCTGCTTCCCTCAGCAGATGAGCAGTGCAAGACAGCAGTGGGCATGCACAGGCGTTGGCATTTGCCCCAAACACCACCAGACCTGGGGCTGCTGAAGCATGGATGACAAACTCCAGGGAGCAAAGCACCTGCAAACCTTGGGGAAAGCCCACATGGGGCACCTGCCTTCGTGCCACCGCCCCTGGACTTCAGTCACGGCAAAAGTCCCCCGCTTCTGCATGCTCTCCCTCCCCATACGCCCATGCCGAACACCCCGGCACAAGCGGCAGTTACTCAGCTGTTTACGGAAAGGGATGAGTCCCTGTTCCAGGAAAGCAGCAGGTTTACAGCTCTCCCACCTCTGTTTATTGCAGGGAAAAGAGTCACATCGTCCCGGGAAGGACATGAGGGCTTCCTGGGAGCATGGAAAAAGCTCGTCATTGCAACCAGTCCTTGCAGAAGTGCCCTTTGATTTTCACCCTCTAAGATCCCTCCGGAGCCACGGCAGCACAGCACAGCACAAAGGAGGGTTGAGTGCTTTTGGCAGCTTCCCAACCATGAGAGGAAAGCCCCATCCAAGTCCAACAGGATCCTTAGTCATCGCAGTAAAATAAGAGGTGAAGAGAGGGCATCTTGCACGCTCCCTGCAAGCACGGTGCAAGCACCGGGGGCACCGACGGTCATCTGCTCTAACAAAACAACGCGCAGGGGCTGGAGAAGTGATGGGATGCTCAGGAGTCATCAGGGCTGTTTCCACGGCAAGAAAGCAGGGGGGATGTCTTGTTAGGAGAAGGCCAGGAAAAATGCACCCATGGGTGTGTGTCCCAAGAGGACACAGGGCTAGGACGGGACAGTTGCCAAGGAAGGAGGTCGGCTCTCCCACCAAAGCTGTCCCTCAGGGCTGGGCAGGACTTACTTACACTGATTCTCTGCTGGATTTCACCCCAAGAAAGATCCGGCTTTGTGGAAGGAAGGAGGAGGTCTGGGTGCTTCACTGCACCTTCCTGGTGGGGTGCACCCCCAGGCTGGGTGCTGGGTAACCTCCAGCCCCCTCTCCTAGCAGAGATTTTGGCCTCCCTTCCCAGCTAGGACCTCCCAAAGGCTGTGACACTATCATGCTCATTTGCCCCACTAGAGCTTCTCGGTTCCTTCTCCTCCATCGCTTGACTTGTCAAGCACTTGCTTTTTGCCAGCGAGCTGGTGGTTTTTTTCTGGAAGTGAAACTTCTCAGACAGTGTTTCCGGAGACGCTGTACTGCTGCTGCTTTGCCAGGCAGCTGTCATGTGTCCCACCACCATCTCTTGCTGGCTGTGGCCCACCAGCATCTCCAGGTTCCAGTTGACGGGTGTAAAATAGTTTTGGAGGGGCAGCACCAGTTACAGTGAAAGGGACTGTAGTTGCAGGCTGGCAACAACCAGTTTCGGTGGAAACCTCAGTCACCAACCCTCACCAAAATTTTTCACAAGACTGACAGTTCCCAGACCCATTCACAGCATCGCTGCCCCAAAAGCGATGCCAATGCAGCTTCAAGGCACGGCCTCAGGGCTTGGGAACGCGTCCAGAGCAAAGATATGAGGCAGCAGGATAATTTCTGCAGTGGTACAAAACTGAGGTTGGAAGGAACTCACCTTTTCCCATCAGCAATGAAGCAGGATGCTGCTTTACCATCCATATCTGTGCTTGCCCACATAGCTACAAACCACCACGTGTCTGCACCGCGTTCACGCATCAGCTGCCGAGCAGCTCGGACCGTTTGTCTCTGGTTTAGGGGCTGCCAAGCTTAGGGACAAGGTCTGCGTGCCCACAGGAGCTGGTTTTAAATGAGGAAGGCTTGCATTTCCCAGCTCAGACCTTCAACCAGCAAGAACTGGGATTTTTTTTCAACCTTACACAGTCACAGGATTTTATTTTCTCAGTGAAAAGCAACCCAAAATATTAGTGATATTATCAGATTTAACACACAGAGATTGCTCCTTCCAGGCCACTAACAGTGCCCGGGGTTGCAGGTATTCCTGCTTTGGACTCAGAGCACGTAACCAGGTGTCTGACGATGAGTGTGGTCATATTCATGACTCGCTTTGTTTCTTTTCACATTTTTTAAGTCAGCTAATTACAACAAGCATTACATGGAGGGAAAGGAGCTGAGTGAGACCCAGTTTAGGGTGTCCGTGCAGCCTGGAGCTCCAGCCAGGCCTGATCCAGGCACATTTCGGCACGCTCCCACCCTCAATCACAGGAGCAACCCCGCAGGAGGCAGTGAGATTACAGCGTACGGCGTATCTGCAACAAGGCCATTCTCAAATTGGGGAAAAGGCTCAGATTCAGAGCAGCGTGTTCACATTTCAGGCCACTGCGCTCTCCAAAAGCACTTCTGTAGATGTTTGGCCAGGAGCGCATGCTCCGGTGCTCTCTGCTCAGCACGTCTTGCTGTAAGAACAGACCAGTCTTTACCAGCCAGTTCAAACCTTAAAGACAAACATCAAAATTTACAGAGCAAAAAGACCCCGTTCCCTCCCAGCAGACAGAAGAGAGGCGAGCAGAAGACCAGCCCACACGTTCACCTGCACTTTCGGGGCTGGGGGACAGTTTCTGGGTGTGTTTTGCTAATGAAGTCCCAGAGATGTCACAGCTTTGGTTCAGGGCAGGTTTTGAAATCCAGGACCAGCTCTGCGGCCTTCTGTCCAGGAGATCCAAGAGATGCTGGCACTTCCCAGTGGAGCACAAGTCTGTCTGCGATGCGCTGTAAGGGCCACCTTCAAAGATTTCCTATGGTGAAACCTCCAGCGGGTCTTCTTTCAAATCCTCATTGTCCTCATTCTCCAGCTGCTCCAGTTTGCTGGATTTCTCATGGATGATCTCCCCAGGAGTCTTCAAAAACCTGCAATACATTTTTTTTTTTTTTTAAATGGCTTTAAGGGCATGTCCAAACCCAGCCCCCAAACCAGGCTGTAAATGCTGGAGCCCTCGCCCTCATCAGCTGAGCTCCGGAGCTTGCCAGAAGGTATCCGCCATCCCTGGGCTTTGCTGAGGATCCCAGCTCTTGCTTCGCACCCAAGATGCTCCAAGCCTGGGGAGACAAAGCTCAGCACCGAGCGGCCCAGAGCTGGCATTTTAAGCCCAAACTAGTCCCAAGGAAGCAGCCAGCACTGAAAACAGGAGGGTCCTGACTTATTTCCACCCCTTCCTCTGCTTGGAAGTGTCACTAGGGAATAGGAGGGGCCTGTCCAGCTTGGGCGGGCTCAGGGGAATTTCCTCCAGCACCAGCTGGGCTCCACGCAGGAGAGCGGGTGGATGCTGGCCCCGGGGCAGGTTGCTGGCCCACGGCCCTGGAAAGCGCATCAGGTGGAACCTGGAGCCCAGGCAGCTCAGCTCCCGGCTTGCACAGGATGGAGCTTGGACACAAACCCACTGGGGTGTTGCATTTGCAGGGGAGGATCTTGCTGGATGAAGCAGCTGCCAACATCTGGAGCCCACAGCCTTCTGCTGCACTGTCCCAGGCAGCTCATTTCTCTCATCTGCTTCATCTCACCTGAACAACAGCTTCTGCCCTGGCTCCTTTTTGATGATGTTGAGTTTGTAGTAATGTCTGAGTGCTCGTGACATCTTCTCGTATGTCATGTTCATCCGGTTCTGGAAGGAGAAAAGAATTGGGGCGATGGGGTTGAGTAAAAGCAAGCACCAACACCTGGTTTGGGTCTGTCTGCAGCAGGACCACATGTGGGACATTCGAGGTGGTTCTTGGGCATTGCAGGCTGCAGTGGGGGTCTAACCCAGACTTGCTTCTGAGTCTACAGCCATCATGGTTTCCTTCCCAGGGGATGAGAAAGCCTCCCCCTTTAATCACCAGAAGGTTGGCACCTCTCAGTAGCCCTGCGCCCACTCTGTCCCACCCTTCCCAGTCCCAGCTCTGGGGAACAAGTCATGAAGGCAACACGCAGAAGCCTGGGAATGACAAATTTGTTCTCAATGCATTTACCTTGTGGTTCCCCCAGAGCTGGGCAAGTCCGTTTGGGTTGACGACCCTGAAGACCTTGGCTTCCTTGTCTTCCCACTTGATGTAAGGCTCATAGCGGCTGTCAGAGAGGAGCTGGTACACATAATCCCACAGCAACCTGCAGTCTGAGTGTTGGTGGAGAATAAATAGTCACAGAGCTCCCACTAAGGCTCCTGGGCTCCAGTGAGGGTCAATCAGCAACAGGATTGTGCATGTTAGCAACGATAATAAATACAAGAAGAGCCCAGAGCTCAGACACAGCACTTTTATTGCTAGATCTCAAAACACTAGCAGGAACTACAATTTTTCAGGTGGGGAAACTGAGGCAGGGAAGCACACACAGACACATGGAATAAATGGGAGTCAGGTGGGTAGACAGGACAAAGTACAACCTCATTTCCCTAAGGAACCAGGCTATAAATTCATATTTACCTGCAATTTTCCCATCCACTGGGGCCGACGGGGTTGTAGGAAAAGAGCAGATGGCGTCTGCCCTGTAGCCGCCCTCCAAGCTGTGGTAGGAGAGGTTCAGCGGCTCCGCATGGCTGCGGGACA
>NW_009260514.1:97678-101434 GCF_000687185.1 Egretta garzetta | reverse complement strand
CCACCGGGGCGGCCTCCCCACCACAGTCTGTCCCTACAACAACAACAAAACCCCCCTGTGATGCATCATGGCGGGTCCCAGGATGAAAGAGGTGGGGAGGGACAGCCCAGGTTAATTTTTAGCCTAGTACCAGCCCAGCCCAAGGAGGAAGGTGCTGAGGAAAGCCTGGGATTTTCCTAAGGCAGGAGCCTTAGAAAAAGAAAAAAACTTAGAAAAGGGTCAGATGCAGAAGAAAACCTGGAATAGGAGAATGTAGCAGAATACAGGCATGCCCTTATAAATTGTTGGGGGGGGGGGGGCTTAAGATGTTCCCCACCCTACACCTGAGGCAGCAGAAGAGCTCAGCCAAGCACTCCCAGCTCCACTTCAATACAAAGCCTGATATCAACCTATCTGGACCCTAACCTAGCTTCCCCCCCCAGGGGCACTAATGAGCCTCACCTGGAGCCTCTCCCCACTCCACCCATCGGCCCAGAAGCTCTATTTAAGCTCAGCCCTGCATCCTTAGCCCTTTCCCAGCTATGCTGCATAGAGGACTAGTGTCCAGCCTAGGGCTGTTGGGGTCTTCCCTGATCTCAGTCTGCAGACAGCATTCCTAGTGCAGCCATAGCCTTGCCTGGTCACCATGGACCTACCTGGTGCTGTCTAGACCTGATTCTGACCAGACCTGCTTCATCCCTACAAACTTTCCTGGTGACCTGGACTTTGTTGGACCTGGCTGCCACCTCCAGGACTGTCCTGCTTGCCTTGCTCAGGTAGGGCGGGATGGGTTCAGCTAGCTGAGCTTCAAACCCCAGACGTGTGCAACCCACTGGAGCTGAGGGCAGGCTCTGCTTGATGGACAGCTGCCATTCTCCATTATACCTTCCTCTGTGCTCCTGGCTTCCCTGAAGGATGAGTTCAGCAAGGGGCTGCGCACCAGAGCTCTTCTTTGAGTTTTAATGTACTGGAGTATTTCATATAACACATCACCTGCAGGGAAGGAAAGTCTGCTCAGATGATTTTATATTACAAGTCCCTCTTGGCTGATGCTGTTGCTTAGATTTCTTTGCTACAGAGCAAGAGGTTATGCCCCATGCCAAAGCATTTGCAGTCCAGATGGACTAAAGGAAGGAAGAGGGTTGACCTTGTCTCCAGCACCCAACTGGCCAGAGCTAAAGCCTGGTCTGCTGGGACCCATCCAGCCCCTCGCAGCAGACCACAGCTTGTGCTGTACTTGGATGGTCCTCAGAAACACCCTTGCCCTTGGTCTAACCTGAGCTCGGAGCTCGGTATCTGAAGTCATCCTTGGTGAGGATGCACAGGGCTTTGCCGTTCATTTCAAACTTGCTTTCGTCAGTTTGCCGAAGGGAATACTCTTTCTCAGTCCATCTTAGCCAGTGGATCACGTCATCCTTGCTCCACAGTGAGGGCTGGATTCCTGAAACCAGGGTCAGCCTCTGAAACAACTCAATCTCCACTTTCAAAACTGCTAAGGGGCAGGGTGGGATACTAGTCTGCTCCGTCACCAAACTTTCCCTCTATATTGAGCACTCACAGGTCAAAAATGCCCCAGAGAGAAAACAAACCCTGATGACTGGTCCATCTTGTCCCCCTTGGCAGCAGGCAATGGTCCCTGGGTGGGACACCACAGCTGTACCCACCACATCCCACCCTGTGGGAACTTTTTTAAGCAGCATTGACTTGCTCAACATCTACTCACTCAGCCTGCCTGGAAGCTTGAAGATCTCCCCCTCGCTGATGGGTATGTGTCTGGCCTGGGATGGGGTTGGTAACGAAGCTGTGACAACAGGGCTGGAAGAGCTGGTTGCCACTTTACCCTGGGGAAAAGAGATCAAACACATCAGTGGGGGAAAATTCCCAGCTCTGGTCCTGCCTTTGCTTTGGAGATGCCTCCAACGCAGTAAACACTGCTCAAATATTTTCTAACTCGTTTCTTGCAGCAGCATGATGTGCTGTCTGCAGCTCTTGCACGCTGGATCTAGGTCTTTTATCAGCCCCAGAATGAACCTCTGGTTGCCCAGGATAGCGTTAGTAGCCAGAGATCCCCCTCTCTTTCTCCAGCTCTTTTCTTTAGCAGAGGTACCCACCCTCATCCAGGCTCTGGATGTGGGTTATCCATTCGCACTGCCCCATGGCAGCAGGGAAGTAGAAGATGCAGCCAAGGCTGGCAGAGCCTGCAGTGCCCATGGTGGCTCCCGCTTCCTGGGGGATCCTCAGATGCTCATTGGATGCCCCAGCTTTTAGGACAGTACTTCAGTTCCTTAGGGTCATGAAAACAGAGCTGGCAATAGTGCTTACATTTTGCCTTAAAAACACAGTATGAAGAGATTTCTAACTTTTCCCCCAGTGATCATTTGGGCATAAGTGGAAAAAGCCATCCCATGGTTGAGAGGGATGTCCTCTCATCTTGCTCTCTTGCCATTAAGTCCCAGCCTCTCGGCAATTACCCCTCCTTCTCGGTTGCTCATCAAGGAGCCCCTCCAGCCTCACCAAGCAGGTGGGATGATCAGTGATGGGAGGAGAGGCAGTCCCAGCACCTCTGCTGGGCTGAGGGCCAGCATCGGCCCCGTTCTCCCTCCAGGCTCTCATCCACGTGAGCCAGAAGGGAGCTCGGCTCCTGCTTTCAGCCCCATCTAGATCTTGAAATATTACTGGCAGCCAAGCAGATAATGTTTCCCCTTAAAAATCTATTCATGTGAATCCCAGCAATTTCTCAGCTTCATTCTCTGGAAAATTAACAATTTTGCTTGCAAATAGTATTTTCTGAAGCGGTTGCCAACTCTGAGCGCTTCAATACACCCTCAGGCAGATTTTTAGAGGTGGTTAAAGCAGCCAGCGCTCCTCGACCGTGTGTGCAAATAGATGAGCTGAGCTCCCCGTGAAAACCAGGGGTAAAGAAAATCACAGTGTATGCTGAGAGCAGATGGTGGTTGGACACCTCTTAAATGCAAAACTGGTGGCCCCAAAGCCAGGAACTTGGGAGACAGGAGCAAAGGGCTCCATCCCTCTTGGGGAAAATGCTTCCCTGTGATCCTGGGGGGGTTACAGCAGGAGAAAAGCAGCAGTTTGGTGGTGGGAAAGGGGTTTTCTTCACCAGAAGGATGTGTTAGCAATTTGTCTGGTAGTGGTGGAATCGCCGTTGGCTGACTCGGGGTTGATGGGTTTGGCAAAGCAAGTGGCTGCGTAATATTGTATGAGGAAACCAGAGAAACACCAGTATAAACTCTGAACAGGCTTGATAGCAGCGCAAACTGTGTTTCGGATTCATTCTAAGCAATAAGCTATGGGAAAAATAAAAGTGAAAGAAATCGGCAATGTATTTTGTCTAGAACTCCTCTAAAAAGTTATTTTAGTTTTCTCCCATCAGTGTGACTCTTACAACAAGATTTACAGTAAAAACAGACTAAATGTGTGATATTTTTCTTGCTCTTAAAGATTTCTAGGGCATAAGAGACGCATTCTTGATTTTTATTACTTTGTACTGATTTTATGTGCTTTTTTTTCCCTTTTTTTTTTTTTTTTCCCCCTGCGTAGCTGCTTTCACACGTTTCTGAGATGACATTTCCTTGCTTCAAGAGGAAATATTGTCCTTGGAGGGGTTCGAGTGGGAAAGCGAGAAAACAGGGGGGTGAAAACGAAACCCCAGACGTGCGAGAGCAGCTTGCGGCTCAGTCCCAAATCGAGGGGACAGAGCCCCCCGGCTGCTCCGGGCTCCGTGAGGCCGTTCGGAGGTGGTTGAGAGGGTCGTCGTCC
>NW_009260514.1:84826-96715 GCF_000687185.1 Egretta garzetta | reverse complement strand
TGCGCGCGGCGCCGGGGGGGGGGGGGCTGCCCTTCCTCTGTGGCGTTAGGGAGGTGGGAATGGGGCCTTGTTTGTGTGCACTGAGGGAGAGCCGTCTGTGGGGCTGGGGGGGCCTCCCCCTGCCCCCTCTTTATTTGGAGAAGAGGCCTTTGGGGCCTTCCTTGTGCTTTTGTTTGTGTTTAGGGGTCTTCGGGGCCTCTCCTACACTGTTGTCTGTGTTTGTTATCCCTTGGGGTAGTGCTGCATCCCTGCATCTTTGCCGCGCTACCCCTCTCCCCTGTACTGTGGGGGCGGCCTGGGGGCCTGAACTGTGCCCAGTACCCTTTAGTGGAGCTGCTACTTGTGGCCACCACCCCCGGAGCACGGAGCGGGGTGCTGGTTGGTCACACTGCCCTCCTACGCATGTTCTGGAGTTGTCTGCCGATGTGTTATTCTTTTTAAGCATGTTTTCAGGCTTGAGGCTAGCTTCCCTTTCCTCCCTGCTTTCTGGATCCACTGTGCTTCGAAAGGGAGCAGGAGGTTCTAAGGGTTTTTTCCCCTAAATGGGTGCAGTAGGTGGGACCTCAGCCTGCCCTTGCTCATAGGCACCTTTTTGTGTTGTGACTTTCCCCGTCTCTGATCCTCTCTGTACTGCCTTCTCAGTGACCTCAGGCTTTTCAGGGAAGGGGTAATAATAATGCTAACAGTCTTCGGCATAAACCTGGGAGGCTGAGAACATACGTCTGTAGGGAGAGTGTTTTGAATTACTTTGTCAGCGTTGCTGCAAACCCAAATCTTGTTGTAGCAGTAGGTTATGGCTTTAAGGCAGAAAATTCACCTGTGCTCCCTGTGCCTGCCTTATCCTCACCACAAAGTCATGATCCGTCCTGCTGGCATTAGCAGCAATTGCAAACTGTTAATCGGATGGAGGCTATGTCTGGGGAATGAACAGAAAGGCACAGCTCTCCCTTCTGAGGTGTGTCCTTGTTAATCCCAGTGCCCGGACTCATGAGACTGGACTGCTGACAGCCACCTGCATTCGAGGGTTATAAATACATCTGCCTCAGTTTATAGAAGCATTTTCAGTGAGGTAAGCATTGAAACAGTGAATTACTGGGCTCAAAACCTGAGGGTTAGTCTATAAGCAAAGCTTCATGTAGAGTTGTTAGTTACTATTCTTCAGACTCAATTTACACATGCCTTTATTATAGCGGAGCAGTTTGATTGAGGGGAACAGTCAGTTTCTACTAAAATAAATTGACTGTACCATTTACAACTTGTATGTATTTATGTCACTAAAAAAATGCTCAAAGCAGCCTGTACAGCAGTTGCTTATACCAGTTCAATTGTCTTTATTTTCTATAATAACATCCACATTAGAGGGCCTTCTGTGCTCTGATCTTCTGGTTGAAATGGAGCAGTTTATGTAGACTAATCCTAAGTGAAATCTGTGCAGAAGACTGGGTCCAGACCTATTTCAGCTCATCTTAAAGTAGTTAAGAACAGATTGGAAGTAAGTTATGCTTTCAAGGAAATAGGTGTGTGTTTCAAGATAGACTTATTTGCAGCACGTGAAATGCTTTCTGATCTCTTTCAGTACTGCCTGTTGCTGCTAGAGTTGAAGGGGATGAGTTTTCTGTTTGATCTGGGTTTAAAAGGAGTGATCTTTCTGGTAGGAGTTCATCAGGTAATTTTATTTTTTGGAAGCTTTGTGTTTTGTAGTTACTCCGTATAAAGTTAAGTGGACTTCAGTCAAGCTGCAGGTGTCTACCTGAAAGAAGATGTAGTCAGAAGGACTAAACTGGTTATTTAGATACTCCTCAACAGTGATGAGAAACAAGTTTTAGCAAAGACATTTGAGCTGTTTGATGTAGATTGCATGTACCTACAGGCAGAGAAAGTGATTGGGTTTTTTGGGGTTTTGTTGGGGTTAGTTTTTTTGTCCTGGAAAGGTTTTGTGATTGTTCTTTGAGTGGAAGGTAAGACAGTAATTCCAGAACCTCAAGAATAGGAAGCCTCATCGCTGGTCATAATTGTGCTAACAGAAATGTATCATCTAGGATCCACGTGAATGTGGCCAGGTTTGTCGGATGTGTCCAGTATAAAATTACTCAATGTTACGCTTTATTCTTCTGTGCTCCAGAGGTAGCGTTATCTGAGCTACACACAGCACTAATCTTTGTTTCCTTCCCTAAAGTATTTTTAACCATCAGAATGGAGAAACCCTCTTACTTTAGCTGATTTGATCATAAATCTGCTCTTAGTCTTTTTGAGATGCCTTCGTATCTTGGAATGTTCAGTCTTGCATTCTCCAGATCTGAGAGGTTTCATAACTATCCCCTCTGAGTTTTCTGTTCAGGGTATTGTAACATTTTTTTGTGTGGCGATTCAGTCTGTACAGGTCATGAGAAGTAAGAGTCATGTCTGGGTTTATTAATTGATGCTTTCAGCATTTGGGGCATGCTAGGATATGTTTGTCATTCGACCTAATCTTGAACTCATTGCATGTGCCTGTGACAGGCAGCCAAGCGTTTAGTTCACAGTATAGCAGCGTAGTCAAAGGGAACAGAGTACAATATTGTTTAAAAGTAATGCTATTAACTCCACTTTAAATACCTGAAAGCCCATAAGTAGAAAGTTTGGGTGTAGAGAAAGGTAAGTAATACTTTACCCTTTGTAATGAATTTGCTGTAAGACTTGAGTGCTGTATAGCAATTAACACCACCTTTGTCCCCTTTTGCCAAAAGCTGTGATCATAAAGGAATATTGGCCAAGCAGTGGGTAGTAGTGGTACTGTATAAATAATTGCATCGCAAAGTTACAGTGCTGTTATGAAAGTCACTGCATGAGGACGAGCCAACTCAGCAGCCAAATAACTTGTGAAAGAAGACTTGCAGAGCTACCTGAAATAGCACGTACCTGTGCGGTCTCTCAGAGTTACGTGTTCTTGCCAAAGCTGCTGTCAGAAACTCTTCTTCCTACTAGAAAGTAAATTCCTGTTTAATAAATTCAAAGCGAGCCTCCCTAAAACTTCAGCTTGGGAATGGACTCTGGGACTGCTGCGTTCTGTTTAGAGATCCCAGATGAGTGTGTGGATAATGAGCTCTTTCTTTACAGAAAAAATGCTGAACTGGTGCCTGCTGATAAAGGCTGCTTCAGCTGTCTAAAGGATCTCTTGATTTTTAAATGAACTGCTTAATAGAAAGTAAATTTAGCTAGAGAATCAGTTCATTACTGGCTAATTTAACCCATATCCAGAGAAGCAGCATAATAAATACTTTTCTGTGGGGAAATGTTAAGGGGCGGGGAGCCACCACCATTTTTTCTTTGATTTTATTAATAAATAGCATAACCAGAGCTAATGATGAGTTCAGAAATTACCAATTTGGTTAAATTAACATTTTCTGTTATAACAGGAGGCCAGAGTTGAGGAATGTGTCCTTTAGTCTCAGGTCTAGAAGCAGCACGGAGGCTTTTTTTTTTTATCAAGACCTTATTAGCCCGTACCCATGGAACTGGTGGCTGGGGTTCCTTTGCAGCAGACTGGTGACTGAACTAGGCTGGGTTGTAATGTAACAGAACCACAAAGGCAGAGCAAAGTGGGCTTTCACATGGGTGTGTTTCAGGAGTTTATTACAGGGAGATAATTACAGATGCTGTAAGTAACTGAAGTCCTGGGACTTGCCTTCCCTGTGTCTCATTTCATCAGCTTTCGTGGCCATTTCTCCTCCTGTCTCTTGTTCAAGTTCTAATTTGTGGGTGTGATGTGTCCTCTGACCTGAGCACAGACCGTATGCTGGCCTGTGTGGTTTTTGGCTCCGCTTGTCAGAGCACAAAAGAGGGGTAGGACTTTTGAAGGGCAGCTGTTTCGTGAGCACAGGCCTGAAACTGAGAAGCAAAATCAATGGCTGTTAGTCTTAGAGGAGGCATTGACCATGGGCTGTAGTCACTGAAGTTCAACATTCGGCAACAGAGTTGTTTTTTCCTTGGCTTTTTCTCTCAGAACAACCTCAAATGTGTTATGTGCAGCTGTTGAAAATTATGTTTATCCACTGATTACTCCTGAGTGGGGGAACATTCGGTCACTGCTTTGGTTTTGCTACTGAACAAACAAATATAGTAATACCCCTGTGAACTACAAATTGGAACACGTCATACGCATCCTACTGTCAGAGTGACTAGAGAACTAGTCAGCAGCTTACTCTGAGAAGAAAAAACTGCTTGGGATCCACTGCTGAAATAGCCAAAAGAAGCCAAAAAAAAAAAAAAAAAGAGGTAAGGGAAATTGAATAAAGACAGAGAAATGAGAGCACAGCTTGGTAGACAAATAATATGGATTAAAATGTATTAGTTGTACTTTCAGTGGCAAAAGTGTGTATTACAAGAACAGGGAAATGAACGCAACTACCAACAAGCTCTCATAAAATAGTGCTACGTCCCTGACCCGTGTGTTGGGATGTGGTAGTTTAGTCCATTGGATCAGAGAGTTTTCAGAAGGAAGGAAACAGAAGTAGCAGAACTCAACCTTGTGCCCGATGCTCATCACAGGGGAGCAGTGCGAGAACGTGTGAGTCCAGTGGCAGCCTGCTCTTGTGACAGCAATAAGAAATGGCATATAATAATTAGTGATTGCTGGTGCCAAATAACACTGCTGTGTGTAAAGTTTTGGCAACATGGCTTTGAAAAACAGATTAGGCAGGCAAAAATAGCGAGGCCATATTTATTAAAAGAAGGGTTTCCTCAATAAATAGAATTCTGGGTCTAGAAAGTGTAGCTGGATCTCCTGGAGCCCAGCCCCATGGCTCACTCTGTTGGGACAACAGCTGGTGACGTTTCCTGAAATTAATCTGTGAGTCTGCATGGTGCCGTGGGATGGCCTGTTAACTGTCTTGCTTAAGTACATACCCCAACTTTACCGATTTTCTCAGTTTAATAATCACTGGCATTATTTTTCTCGCAGTGGTATCTGTTTTATAACTTGCATGACTGCAGTTCTCACGCAGGGTGTTCTGATAACTTGGCGAAACTGAGGTGAAAGGTCCACAAAGGAGGTGAGTAGGGAAAAGGCAGGAAGAGAGAAGCTGTTCGCAGGCACTGCAACACCGTGGCTGCAGCAATAGAGAGTTTCTAGCAGGACTGGAAATGAGCTGGGTGGATTTCACAAGTCTCCTGGTTCATGTGCAGTTAATATCATCTGCTAGTTCAACATAACTGGAACAAATAGTGGAGAAAAACAGAATAAGGAAGCTTTAACCTATGTGGAAGCTAGCTAATTTCTTCTTCCTCTGGGTGAGTGGATTAAAAATCATGGCGTTGCATAATCTCTAGCCACAGAAGAGGTTACGTCTGCCTGGAATGTTATCTGCTGCAGCAGTTGGTAGTTATGAATGAGTTCCCTAATCCATTGACATAAATGTTCTGGCAGGCGCTTGCAGACCTCCTTGTAGCCTAATGCTTTTTGAGAAGACTGCCCTCTGTCAGGTGTTAGTGACGGATACAGGCTCAGGAGATGGAAGGTTACGATAGCAAAGGCCTTTTATACAAATACGGGCTTTAGAAAAAGACTTTGCTGCATGTGTTGGGAAAGGAGTCTTTGGAGGTTTCCAAAAAGTCTGCCTTAGTTCTTGTAACTTTGTTCAGGAGGCCAACTAAGGAATAGAAAAGAAATACAGATTATTTAAATTTCAGAAAGTGCTGATTTGCTGTTACAATTTGATTTATTAAATCTATGGAGTTTCTCTAATATATATGAGCACAATCTTTTTTCTTCTGCAGGCTGTTTTCTATAGCATCTACTTTGTTCTTTTTCCTTTCAGACAGACCAAGCTGCAAATATAAAAAATTGTGAGGTTACTCTGTAATCTTCAAATCAGATGATTCAGGTATACTTGTGAAAATGGCTTAGTTTTAATATAAAGCACCTCAAAACCTCAAGTTTTTGTTAATCTCCACAGTTTCTGTGAGATCCATTCTTGCAGCGTGTAAATTAGCTAATGTTTCAGTCATTGAGGACCAGACAGGTTTTAGCTTTTACCCTTAATGCTGCTTATCTCTGGGTTAAGCTGGACTGCACTGCAATTTAAAACCTTTTTTTCTGAGTATGATCGAAAGCCATCGATTCGGATGCTGCACTAATGGAGAAAAATATTGATGATGTACACTTCTTGGGCATGTGTGAGCAGCAGGTGGGAGAGAAGGCTTTCTCACTATCATTTCCCAGAATAGTCCCCTCTTTCAGATCCTGTAACGGGGCCCGAGCATGTGTCTGCCCAGCTCCACGCAGCAGCCTGTCCATTTTCAAATGTACGGGTGAGGCTGGGGTCAGACACGCTGTTCTGGTTGCTCCTGAGTGGTACTGAAACGTTGCTGTGACTCAGCCCTGCATCACTGCTCCCAGCCTGCGGGAGATGGTAGTCCCCTCGCCGGGCTGTAGGATGTGGCTCGCTCAGAAAGACCTAAATGTACGTATTTGAAAGTGAGGAAATGCATTTACGTGCAGCTTTGCCGTCAGACTTGAGGAGCAGTGATAAACAGCTGGGTTTGAGATGGTTAGCTTTGAATGTGCTGTGCAAGATACTGAAACCAGTCTAATTATGTCTGTTACCTAGTGTTGGATGAGCAAGGGGGAAACTGGATTTCTGTTTACTGGTGATCATAGAACTGTGGAGAGTTTAGTACATTAGGGCTGTGCTATATTTAAATGGTACCCTGTCTGTCAAATGTCCCTATTACAAAATGTTCTTTGCCAAGATCATGCCTCTCCTTTTAAAAGCTGGTTTTGAAACTCTCGATTGTTTACAGAAAATTGGTTAATATGCCCTGGCTGCGGTATCTGTATCTGTCTTCACTGTGCGCTGTTAAGTCATTCCAAGACCATTTTAAAGGTGTTGTGGACAACTATGGGAAATGCCATTTCACCACTTGTAGAGTGGAATTATTGCATTTCTGAAAGATTAAACCATATTAATGCAGAAGATAGACTCTTCTGCAGTCTCTCACCCTATGTGTTGCAGACACTTAGTGCTATCTTTAATTAGGAGGCTGGCACAGCTGAATTAAAAATAACAATTCAAAACAAAACTTCCTGTGAACTCAGGCCAGACAGATTCACAGCCATGAGACTTAAAAGCTTTGCTTATCCCCAGGGCAGCTGGAGCCCTGTTAATGACCATACCGGCATCCTCGTGCTGCCCCAGCGATGTCCCGCAGATGGAAGAGGCATTCACCCGCTGGTGTTGAGTGTGCCGAGACTTCTGGCCATGTGAGTTTTGGTCCAGGTTTGCCGCCAAGAGGGTCGCTTAGTGATGGTGGTTTCCTGTAAGCGTGTCGTGGTTTAACCCCAGCCAGCAGCTAAGCACCACATAGCTGCTTGCTCACTCTCTTCCTGCGTCCCCCCCCCAGTGGGATGGGCGAGAGAATTGGGGGGGGGAAGTAAAACCCGTGGGTTGAGATAAAGACAGTTTAACAGAACAGCAGAGGAAGAGAAAATAATAATGATGATAAAAGAATACACAAAACAAGTGATACACAATGCAATTGCTCACCACTCTCTGACCGATGCCCACCCCGGCCCCGAGCAGCGATTGCTGCTCCCCAGCCAGCCAGTTCCCCCCAGTTTCTATACTGGGCATGATGTCTTATGGTATGGAATAGCCTTGTGGCCAGCGTGTCCTGGCTGTGGCCCCTTCCCAGCTTCCTGTGCCCCTGGCAGGGCATGGGGAGCTGATAAGTCCCTGACTGGTGTAAGCCCTGCTCAGCAACAACTAAAACATCTGTGTGTTATCAACATTTTCTCATCCTAAATCCAAAACACAGCACTATGCCAGCTACTAGGAAGAAAATTAACTCTCTCCCAGCCGAAACCAGGACAAAGTGTCTTCTCTAGTTGATGGCCAGATTGAAAATAGCAAACTCATTTCATGCAGTCCTCGTTAGGAGCTCTAAAATGTCACGGTTTGGGTCACGTCTGATCGGGATTGAGTTGGAATCTTAGGGGTAGAGAGAGCTGCTTTGTACATTAATAGACCCTTTAATTAGCAGGCTTTTCAGTAAGACCTATCTTCTTGTTAAGGATTTATTAAAATCATGCATAAGCTCTACTGCTGGAATATGCTCATTTATTTGTGAATCTCTTGGATTATCCAGCAGAGGAGTTGAATATTCCTCACAAGTACAGACTTTGAAGACTGCTTCCTTGAGATAAATAATTTTTTAAAAATCCTGGCCTTTCTTTTGCTTGTTGTGCTTGAGATAAACACTCACAAAGCCAGCTGCAATTTTGACTAGAATATTGTGATGGGTTGCTTGCTTGTCAAATTAAAATTGAGCTGGAGTGGACTGTTCTGGAACACACTTCCATTTTAGAACTTTCCACTTGGACGAGCGACCTTATTCAGTGCCCAAACGGGCACCTTTCCTCTGCATGAACACCTCATTATGTGTGTTGAAATAGGCATAGTCTCTGCCTTTTCAATTTTGTATTTTTCTTAGTGGTATTTTCCCCTTTTTAAACTTCCACAAAATATGGCAACAGTTCCTGGCTAATTTTGCTGAAACATGACACTAGCCAAATATTTTTGTGAAAGACTTATTAGTCACATAAGAAAGAATGTAATGGAATATTCTTAGAAAGTGTTATGACTATGCTTGACATGTAAAATATTTATCCAGACATGTAAACAAAGCAAGAGGTGTCTTTCCAATGTCCCATTGTAAACCTTAGTTACTTTGAAATCTTGAGCAAGATGTTTTTCAGTTCTTGAAAATAAGGTATCAAGTTCTCTGCTGACATAAATTGACAGGGTGCTAATGGCTGGCTTTACCTAGCTGAAATTTTAGCCCCTGCTCTTGCCTCCCTAAAAATAAATCAAGATGTGTTTTCCTGAAGAGCTGCAGTTGTGCTAAATAAAACTCTTCTGTTTATTTTGGTTTCGGATTACTTAAATGTTACTTGCAGTTTACAAACATGGCTGCACACTAAAAACGTAGGCCTTATGTTTGGTTTGCTTCTTGTTATTGTCTGTATCTTAATGTGAATTAAACAACTCGCTTGATTCGGAGAACTCTGTGGTTTCTACAGACAATGCTGATAGTCTTGGCTTTGCTTGTGCCTCTGCTCCTAAGCAGTATCTCAGCCCTTCGGCTGGAGGGTGCAGCTGTAGCTTGGGTGGCTTTATCTGAACGGGCTCCCAGCGACTTGCCCTGCTGACTGCGGTGGTGAGATACGGCAACGCCTGGTGGGGATGCCAGGCCATTACCCTGGCAGGGATCCCAGGCCGGCCTGTCTCGTACCAAAGTCAGGTAAAGATCTCCTGCGCTGGGTTACGACGCTTGAGTTTTGCCAAGCCTGGTTCTGCTCCTCCACGCTGGACACAAACTGCTGCTGGAGCTTTGGTCAGTGCCAGGCCCAGAGCACCAGGGCCCTGTGCCGAGGGGTGGCCTTGCCGTGCTGTGCCCTCGTACAGCCTCCTTTGGGCCCTGAAATGGGGGTGTATTGGTAGAACAGAGCTTGTCTGGGTCCATCAGTAAGCACTGAGCTCCTCCCGACTGTAGTACAGATGCGCTATTTTTTCAAGACTGGAATATTTACTTTCAAATTTAATTCCATTTCATTAATCAGTAGGCAGCTTCCCTGGTTGTTGAGGGTTTGGGGGTTTTTTTATGCTGTATGCTCTGCTATTCTGAAATCTCTTTGGTGAATAGCTTACTGTAACTGCATCCAACTTTCAAAAATCTGCCATCTATTGTCAGTTTTTTAAGCTGCTGCCATGTAATTGGTTAAAAATGAATGGCAGTTGTAGCAGAGGAGCTGGGAGTGAGTGAGCAGTTACTTGTTGGGATCCCTTCCAGAGGAGGAAGGTGGAGTTTTAAGCTGCTCGCAGCCTTTCTAAAATAAGAGTCAAAGCAAATAAGTGCTTTTTGCTGTGAGTGAAACATCAGCTAACTTTTTGTAGGAAACTAAAAGCTCCGTAAGCGATGAGAGGAATTTTTAATCTGAATATCGGGTCCGGAGGAGGGCTACAAAAATGATCCGAGGGCTGGAGCACCTCTCTTATGAGGACAGGATGAGAGAGTTGGGGTTGTTCAGCCTGGAGAAGAGAAGGCTGCGGGGAGACCTGATTGCAGCCTTTCAGTACCTAAAGGGGGCCTATAGGAAAGGGGGGGAAGATCTTTTTAGTAGGGACAGCTGTGACAGGACAAGGGGTAATGGTTTTAAACTAAACCAGGGTAGGTTTAGACTAGATATAAGGAAGAAATTCTTTACAATGAGGGTGGTGAAACACTGGAACAGGTTGCCCAGAGAGGGGGTGGAGGCCCCATCCCTGGAAACATCCAAGGCCAGGTTGGATGGGGCTCTGAGCAACCTGATCTGGTTAGCAGTGTCCCTGCTCACTGCAGGGGGGGTTGGACTAGATGACCTCTAGGGGTCCCTTCCAACCCAAAACATTCTATGATTCTATGATATTCTCTCTACCGATATTCTGCTGTAAAATAATCCACTTGTATTAAAACTGTTGCGTATTTCAAAAGATGCTGGCTCTTAATACACCCGTCCTCGCCTCAGGAGGATCCACACCGGCCAGTTGCTATGCCAGAAGCAAGGAGGGTAGTTTATGGTGCTGCAGGGTGGGTGTTGGTGTTGGGACCCTGTATTGCAGGTCAAAATTGCAGGTGGTGGTGGCAACAGCTCAAAGTTTTGAGCTTCAGATGCTGCCTGCAGCCCCTGGCTTTCCTAAGGCCGCTGTGGTGAAGGAGGTGGGAGGGGGTTATGGTGTGTTCAGCCCCTCAGTTGTGAGCTGAAGAGTTGATTTGTAACCTGCCATCGTCTCCTTGCTGATTTGGGGGGGTGAATGCTCTTCTGCGTGCTTTGGAAATGCAATGAGCTGCCTTGCTCTCCAGCATCGGGTGCTCTGTGTGGGATTTTCGTGGTCCCAACTGATGGTAACCCACCTCGCCCTGGGTGGGACAGTGTGCCTTAGTGATTAGAGGCTGTTGCTCCTTCTTTACATCCCCCCGATCTCCTCAATAGGAGTTTTATTACACCTGAATCTGGATAGACTAGATAATTGGGCATTAAAGAATGAAAAGCTTGCCCCCAAACAAAAAGTAGTAAGTGCTTGCAATACCTTGTGTGTATGTACAGTACAAATATGAGTTACATAGTAAATTAAGGACAACTTGGTTTTATTATGTTGGATTGATTGGTTTGGTTTGAAGTAAGATACCTCTTAAGGCATCCTTCATTAATCAGGTGCTATGTTAATGATCAGACTTTAAAACTTGTCAGTACGCACACATGCTTTATCCCTGGCGTGAGTCGTGACAAAAATAGTCTCCTACTTTTTCAGGTTCTATTGCATGAAAAATTATATTTATGATATGTGCTGTATTTAATACTGTTGTTCTGTGCAATTGTGTTTGGAGCAGTCTCTGAGCAATCCAGCTATATCTTAGGGGAAGGCATTAAGAGCAACACAATCGATTGATTGAATATTTGAACTGAAAGAAGGTAACACTTCCAGGTGACCAAAATGTGTAATGCCTCTGCAATGCTGTGCATAGGCACCCAAGCTCTGAGGGAGGAAGGTGCTTATCGGGGCTCGTTAGCAATGCATCTTGGAGGGAATTAACATATCAGAATAACTTATTTATTCTCAGTTACTGTAAATTTGTTTGGGCCCAAGTCCAAGGGCTTCTGCTCTCAGGAATCTGTATGCACATGGTTGCATATGGATTCAGAAATTCTGATGTTAATTCCTTTCTGCCTTCGTAAGGGGTGTGTGGCAGATGAGTGGCAGGAGTGTATTTAACCATATGGCAGCAGGGGGTTAATAAACCTGTGCCTTTTCTACCGCACAATTCCTGCAGAAACAGGCTGAACCAGGCATCTGGGGAGCCAGATTTGGGGGG